>NW_027878184.1:0-247 GCF_054177405.1 Leptonychotes weddellii | reverse complement strand
GTGAACATCTTCACGTCCCCAACAGGAACACATCTGCATAAATCGGCTTTTTTTTTTTTTAAAGATTTTATTTATTTATTTGAGAGAGAATGAGAGAGAGAGAGAGAGAGCACATGAGAGGGGGGAGGGTCAGAGGGAGAAGCAGACCCCCCGCTGAGCAGGGAGCCCGATGCGGGACTCGATCCCGGGACTCCAGGATCATGACCTGAGCCGAAGGCAGTCGCTTAACCAACTGAGCCACCCAGGC
>NW_027878183.1:0-247 GCF_054177405.1 Leptonychotes weddellii | reverse complement strand
AGCCTGCTTCTCCCTCTCCCACTCCCCCTGCTTGTGTTCCTGCTCTCGCTATCTCTCTCTCTGTCAAATAAATAAATAAAATCTTCAAAAAAAAATGTTTAAAGAATTCTTACAACTCATTGATAAGAAGATAAGCTCGTGATAAAAGCTAAAATGAAAAAGAACGTCAATGCCATGTGTTCACGTTTGTGGAGGAAACGTAACTCTCATGCACTGATGGTGGGAGCATAAAATGATACAACCACTT
>NW_027878182.1:0-247 GCF_054177405.1 Leptonychotes weddellii | reverse complement strand
TGGCAAGGTATTTTAATGTGGTTGTAGCTGGGTAATGGAAACCTCATGGGACATTTTTTCTCTCTTTTATTTTTTAAAAATACATTAACACATATTATTTTTGTAACAAATGATGGTTTTCATTAAACACAAAGAAAATAACCCTTGTCAAAGTCAGCAGCAATGCTTCTGATGACACTTTTTTTTAAAGACTTTATTTATTTTGTTTGAGAGAGAGAGCAGGAGAAACAGGCTCCCTGCTGAGCTG
>NW_027878181.1:0-247 GCF_054177405.1 Leptonychotes weddellii | reverse complement strand
TCTTTTGTACCGTGAATCAAATTCTAGGCAGCTGCTCCACTTTTCGGGATTTATGACTAAAAATTATCATAGATACATAAGAATTTGGTATAGGAATTTGTTCATCACAGTGTTACTTGAAACTGAAAAATCTGTTTTTATCTTCAATAAAAAGGAGAAAAGTTAAATGAATTATGATATATAAGTAAAATATAAATATTTATAGATCATATTTTAAAATATATATTCTTTCATGAAAAATGTGCTC
>NW_027878180.1:0-247 GCF_054177405.1 Leptonychotes weddellii | reverse complement strand
TTATGAGGCCACCACTACCTTGATCCCAAAACCAGACAAAGACCCCATCAAAAAGGACAATTACAGGCCAATATCCCTGATGAACATGGATGCCAAAATTCTCAGCAAAATACTAGACAATAGGATCCAACAGTACATTAAAAGGATTATTCACCACAACCAGGTGGGATTTATCCCTGGGCTGCAAGGTTGGTTCAACATCCACAAATCAAACAATGTGATATAATACATTAATAAAAGAAAGAAC
>NW_027878179.1:0-247 GCF_054177405.1 Leptonychotes weddellii | reverse complement strand
TATTCCTGTGTGTGTATGTGTGTGTGAGAGAGCGTGCACGCGCACACGGGGGGGAGAGAATGGAGAATGAGCATGAGAGAGACCTTCTTTATCCATTTATCTATTGATGAACATTCAGGTTGCTTTCATATCTTGGCTATCGTAAATAATGCTACAATAAACATAGGGGTGCATGTCTCTTTTGAATTAGTGTTTTTTTAATTCTTCGGATAAATACCCAGTAGTATAATTACTAGATCATGTGGTA
>NW_027878178.1:0-247 GCF_054177405.1 Leptonychotes weddellii | reverse complement strand
TGAGAATAAATCTGTTTTGGAAGAAAACGTGATCACAGTTACCCATCTTGATGACCACTGCCTCCAAATCTTTATTCATTCCTTTGTATTTTAAGTCTTATCTAGCCAGTGAGATGATAACTTTTTTGAGGACAGGAATTCGGTTTGCTTAATAGTCCTTTGACTCTTCCACTGTACCTAACTTGGGATCTTGTGTGTAGTTGGCAATACATCTTATTGACGGTTTTAGATGACATTCAACAGGTAA
>NW_027878177.1:0-247 GCF_054177405.1 Leptonychotes weddellii | reverse complement strand
CTGGGATCATGACTGAGCCGAAGGCAGATGCTTAACCATCTGAGCCACCCAGGTGCCCTATTCTTAAAGATTTTATTTATTTATTTGTCAGAGAGAGAGAGAGCACAAGCAGGGGGACCGGAAGGCAGAGGGAGAGGGAGAAGCGGGCTCCCCGCTGAGCAAGGAGCCCTATGCGGGGCTTGATCCCAGGACCCTGGGATTGTGACCTGAGCCAAAGGCAGCCACCCAAGTGACTGAGCCACCCAAG
>NW_027878176.1:0-247 GCF_054177405.1 Leptonychotes weddellii | reverse complement strand
GTAGTAAAGGATAACATCAAACTACTTCTTGTTCTCTTGAGGAAAACTGTTTTTTTCCCTATTTTATATTTGATATTTTTTCAAATAAAGTGATTATTTTTAAATATAACTGAGTCAAGTCTTTGTACAATTGAGAAATTATTTCACTGTTTGTTTAATTATTGCTTCTTTTGCTCTTTTTAAAATTTCAACTTCCAAAGTCTTCCATATCTGATTTGGATTTAACCCTCTGAATCCAACTTTGCAT
>NW_027878175.1:0-1713 GCF_054177405.1 Leptonychotes weddellii | reverse complement strand
CATTCTCTCTTCTCTGTACTTCCTCAGGCAAATTCAGGAAACAGGTGGATACTTCCCAACTACAAAGTCCCTAAACTAATGACCTAGGATTACAAATTCTCCTTTGTTCATGCCTTCCCTTCAAGGAGCTCTGTGGAAGCTCTAAGAAAGAAATGTAAGGGAGAACCAGAAGGTTGGGTTCTACTTCTGACTCTGCCACTCACTGCAGACAGGCAGCCCAGACCTCGTCGTCGTCTCTGAAATGTAGGGTATGGGTTATAGACAACCTGAGCACCCCCTTTTGACTTAAAATCTATGAAGAATTACTCAGTGTTCTCAAAACAGATTAATACTAAGCCTTCACACAGAAAAGAACCTCATGGACCATGTGCAATGATTCCTTTGTCCCATTAGAGACTTCTGTTCAGAAGCCACAGATGGAACAAATCATGTTGGGTTCTCAGCTGCCTTATCATTACTTCAAATAGATTAGTAGAAACAAATAAAAATGCTGGAAGAGAAATAAACATTGAAGGAAAAAAATAATACAGAATATTAATAGAAAGTATCCCTCCCACCATTTTATAATTCACTTCCTTCCATTTGCCAACAAGACTTAACAGTGAGCCTAAAAAATATTCTCAGATTAAATTTGCCAAAATATTCTCCATTAAATTACTTAACATGCTTGAAAAATATATGTGCTTTTACTAAATGTACAGGAATACCAGCTGAAGTCCCTCGGGAAAATATTTTTCTCTAGTAGGAGACAAAACTTAAAAAACAACCACTTTCTTCATTAAAACCCACATTTCACTATCGGTCCAGTTATAACGTAGAGTCTTTGCAGGTTGGTTTGTTGGGGGGTGGGCGTGGAGGTAGGTAATCTGCAAAAATTACAATACAATTTATTGTACCTAGAACACCTTCTTAATCATATCCTTTTTTTTTTTTTTCTTGAGTGTTAAACAACCCCTATGCCTGTGTGGTAAAAATTATATAAAATCATCTATAAATTATACAAAACAACACCTGGAAAAATAACCTCCATTATGGAGACATCAAAATCACTGACCCTACTTCAGTATTGTACAAAGATATAAAGTTCTGAAATTGAAGTCCAGCAATGAACCAGGAGACTGAGGAGTCCCAAACATGGAACTAATTCTGAAACACCCCTGCCAAAGTTGAAGCATGTGTTCTGTTAGCCAGGAAGTCCACAACAAATTATTTTGCTAAACTGAATAACTATTCTGTTTCCCTAAAAATAGATTTTTAAAAAATTAATACATTGAAATAAATTTTAATAATGGTGAAACATTTTTCCCATGCAAAAGATCTGAATGCCTTAGTTCTTAATGTGTTTTTTTTGATATTTTTTAATTTAGTTTTATTATATTATGTTAATCACCATACATAACATCATTAGTTTTTGATGTAGTGTTCCATGATTCATTGTTTGCGTATAACACCCAGCGCTCCATTCAATACGTGTCCTCTTTAATACCCATCACCAGGCTAACCCATCCCCCCAACCCCCAGAACCTTCAGTTTGTTTCTCAGAGTCCATAGTCTCTCATGGTTTCAGAGCCTCTTCTTACAATACACTCTACTTTTAATTTTTAAACTGTATAGTTTTCCATGGGTCTGGCCTCCATATTTGACATGCTACTGAGAAAAAGAAAGTCACAACTGAGAGTCCCCCGATAGTGATGTGACATACAGTCCTGGGAC
>NW_027878174.1:0-247 GCF_054177405.1 Leptonychotes weddellii | reverse complement strand
AAAATCATTTCCAAGATTGAGGTCAAGTAGTTTATTGCCTACATTTTCTTCTCCTTTTTCTCTACTGCCTACGAGTTTTATGGGTTCAGGTCTTATGTTCAAGTGTTTAATCCATTTTGAGTTGATTTTTGTGTATGATGTAGGAGACCAGTTTCATTCTTTTGCATATAGCTTACCAGTTTTTCCAGTGTCATTTATTTTATTTATTTATTTTTTTATTCTTATGTTAATCCCCATACATTACATC
>NW_027878173.1:0-247 GCF_054177405.1 Leptonychotes weddellii | reverse complement strand
ATAGAAATCTTATAAATACAATGTTAGCAAAAGAATCCAGTCTCAAATTGTTCCATTCTGTATTATTTCATTTATATAAAGTTTAAAAATAGGCGCTATGAATTTATGGTGTCAGATTAGAAGTCAGAATAGTATTTATCTTTGGGGAGGAGAAAGGGACAAGTGATTAAGAATGGGATGAAGGGCTTCTGAAATGCTGGTAATGTTCTATTTTTGTTCTAGGGATGGTTACATGAATGTGTTCTTT
>NW_027878172.1:0-247 GCF_054177405.1 Leptonychotes weddellii | reverse complement strand
TGTCTCCTCTTGTCCTTTCCAATTCCCAGGAGCTGGGATACCTGTCGTGAGGGGCAAAGCCAGGGATCTGCCCTGATTTCAAATCCCAGTTTTACCACTTATGTTCTGCATGACCCTGGGCAAGTAAACTCGCTGGGCCTCAGTTTCTTCACTGTAAAATGGGAACACCAGTAGCTTGCCCCGGACACCCAGACTTCTTGCCCCCGTGCGCTGTGCCTGCAGCTCATCCCCCACCAGCCCCCGTCAT
>NW_027878171.1:0-247 GCF_054177405.1 Leptonychotes weddellii | reverse complement strand
AGATGAATACCCCTCATTTGCATCAACATAGATGGAACTGGAGGGCATTATGCTAAGTGAACTAAGTCAAGCAGAGAAAGTCAGTTATCATATGGTTTCATTCACAGTGGAACATAAGGAATAGCGCGGAAGACCACAGGGGAAGGGAGGGAAAAATGAATAGGAAGAAATCAGAGAGGGAGACAGACCACGAGAGACTCTGGACTCCGGGAAACAAACTGAGGGTCACAGAAGGGAGGGGGTGGGG
>NW_027878170.1:0-247 GCF_054177405.1 Leptonychotes weddellii | reverse complement strand
GGGCCATTTACCTCAGTCTTACAGATTAATAAAGAATTGACATATAATTTAGCAATTCTCTTTTAAAGTTCAAGTGCAACAACATAATGATTTGCAAGTTATCACAGAATGAGCATGGTGATGTTGCACAGAAGGTTGCTAAGTACTGTTTACAATGATCCTTTAAAGCTGGAAAGGAGGTAATGCATGCATCATCACCATTTCAGAAATGAGGACAGTCAGAGTTCAGTGACTTGCAAAAAAGCTT
>NW_027878169.1:0-247 GCF_054177405.1 Leptonychotes weddellii | reverse complement strand
TGACTCCCCTTTTCTGGAAGAAGCCTTGAGAAGCTAACTAGGAGATTAGCTAGCAGGCTTTCCCACACGATCCTACTTAAACCTTTGAAAAGACAAAATCAAAAACGGCCAAGCAAACCACGGTCAAAAACTTTTGTAAAGGGAGACGCCTGGGTGGCTCAGACCGTTAAGCGTCCGCCTTCGGCTCGGGTCATGATCCTGGGGTCCTGATTCTCCCTCTGCCTGCCGCTCCGCCTGCTTGTGCGCG
>NW_027878168.1:0-247 GCF_054177405.1 Leptonychotes weddellii | reverse complement strand
GAGAGGCCATTAGGGGAAGACCGGGCGGGAAGGGAACGCGGTCAGGGTGTGAGCGCTTCGGAGTGGCGGTAAGCCCTCCTCCTCGGCAGTTGGCTTGTGTCGTTTCAGCTGTGCCGTCAGCCCGGACGGGAAGCAGGTGAACCTCCGGAGGAATCATCGGAGGTCGGAGGTCAGGAGCCTTAACGACGTCACAGAGCCCATGTCGCTCATTCGCGTCATCCCGCGCAGGCATCTCACCTCACCCATC
>NW_027878167.1:0-247 GCF_054177405.1 Leptonychotes weddellii | reverse complement strand
TGCTCTTTTCTTCTGTTTATATTGCTATCCACCCTTCTAAAAAAATCTAAAACAAAACAAAACAAAACAAAAAAACCCCCTCAGTAGCAAGAGGACTACTACTTATTAATAACTAAAGTCCATTTTCCACCTTCCTTGCAGTTAGATGTGGCCATATATGTCTGAGTCCCAGGAAACAGAATGTGAATGGAAGTGATGGAGGTTACTTCTTGGTCTGGCCCATAATAACTTCCACCTGCAGACCTCT
>NW_027878166.1:0-247 GCF_054177405.1 Leptonychotes weddellii | reverse complement strand
AGACTCCCCGCTGAGCAGGGAGCCCGATGCGGGACTCGATCCCGGGATTCCAGGATCATGACCTGAGCCGAAGGCAGTCGCTCAACCGACTGAGCCACCCAGGCGCCCGCCATTTTTTTTTCTTTTATGGGTGTGCTTTTAGTGTCACATCTAACCCAAGTTCACAAAAAATTTCTTCTTGTTTTCTGCTAAAAATTTTATAATCTTAGTTTTTACATCTGCGTCTATGTTTCATTTTCAGTTAGTT
>NW_027878165.1:0-247 GCF_054177405.1 Leptonychotes weddellii | reverse complement strand
GTAGTACTTACTAACCTTGGCAGGAACTCCATGATGCATGGACAGGCGTTATGGAGCAGGTGAGCCCAGAGAAGGACCTTGAGCTCTGACCTTCTCTTATCTTCGCTGTCCTCCAGGTGGTGTGTTTGTACCAGACTCTGGGCAACCCCCTCAGCAAGCTCACCACCCTCAACAGCATGCATTCCCACTTCATCTTGTCCGATGACGGGACTGTGGGCAAGTATGGAAATGAGATGAAGCTCAGGAG
>NW_027878164.1:0-1713 GCF_054177405.1 Leptonychotes weddellii | reverse complement strand
TTCTTAAATCATCATGCTCTCTTGACTCATGCTCTGCAAATACTTGAAGAGCTAGGAAGCTAATTTGCTTAGACAATGATGCATTACGAAAGAAAAATAAACTAGCGTCTCTAGCAAAACCTGGAGTATGGCACAATAACTTATAGTAGGTTGACCGCTTTCTACCTATTGAAAATTCTTCGTGAATTGATAGCCTAAATAAATCCCGCCATTCCTGGCTTAATGCCTTGTAATCAAGCAGTTCATCATCGTCTTTTTTTAGCCAATCATTTATTAATTCCATCCATATGCATTGTTGTCTTCCTATTTCTACCCATACGTTTTGAGAGGCGCCAATTAAGTCGCCTATAATATCATCAGACGTTAATGGAGCGACTTTAGGTTGTGTTAACGACGGCTCATAAGCCAACGCTTTATCAATCTGTTCTTGCTTATAACCTTCTAAAATTTTTATGTCGTTATCTGACCAAACAAAGGTATTAGGAACCGCTTTTTCTAATGTTTGTAGGTCGGCTGGTTGCTGGCAGGTTTCCATGATTTATCCTCAGTGACTGCATTTTTAGACAGTATTTTTAGTAAGAGTTTTTATAGTAGATAGCTGTTATTTGACTGTTACTATAAAGGTTTTTTAGGTAAAAATCATGACAAACGTCCACCTTCACGACGTTATATGTCGTGACAAGTGTTGAGTGGGGTTTAATAAGGTTACTTTAGTTATTTGACAGGTTGTATTATTTTATACTGTTGAATATTTATAATCACTTTTGACAATTTAGAAGCAGTATCTTTACTGTATTGAGTGGTCATAACTATACAATTTCGAGTGACACCATACGCTCTCATCCTGCCACTGCTGTATATGCGCCATATCATATTCTTCATAATTGGCAGTCATTATTTTTGCAACGTCAAATACTTTTAAGACATAAACTGTAGCTGTAGCGAAGTAAGTACGTTATCTGGATTACCTGCCTGTTTACTACTTTGACTTATCTTTATTGTCTGCCCTAATTCGTCCAACAGCTCACTAATAGCAATAGGATTGACACCTTTTATATTAATACCTTCAAGCATAATAGGAATATGTTGATTATAATAATAGTGATGTTCATTCTTTTGATTAACATAGGCTTTAATTTTTTTATCAAAATTTATTGTAATAACTCTATCTGCGTTGTCATACCTTTTACGCTCTTTATTGGTTAAGCCTGTTATCCAAGTTTGCCCTTGAGGGCTGGTATTAGGGTTTACCATGACTTCCTTGATACCTTCATAACCTCTAAGACAATCGCATAAGTCATCCAAATAAAACTGGGTATTGGCAAATCGAGTTAACTGTTTTACCGCCATCTCGTCATCAGTAGGACGCTGACAAGTGATTGCCATTTGCGTTATAGGTTGGGTTAAACCGTAATCCTCTAGCACTTGCATCGCTATGTCTTGCGCCTGTTGTGACAAATACGCAGGATGGGTAAGCAGGACACGACATTTAGAATCCTGCCAGCGTTGTATCTGCTCAGGGTTATATTCTTCATAGTCCAAATTGGATAATATGCCTTCCTCTGTGATGATAAAGGTATCTGTAATTGCAAAGTTTGGCGAATGCACTGCAAACACCGACCAAAACAGTGTTTTGCTATATTGACGTAGTAACGGATGGGTTAAAAAGTGATTAAACATAAAGCTTGCAGGACGATACCTACCTTGATATAA
>NW_027878163.1:0-13110 GCF_054177405.1 Leptonychotes weddellii | reverse complement strand
ATACAAAAAGAATGAAGTCAGTATCTGGAAGAGGTATCTGCACCCCTATGTTCATTGCAGTATTATTCACAGTGGCAAAGATATGGAAACAACCTAAGTATCTGTTGATGAATAGATTGAAAAATGTGAGATAGATAAATATATAGATAGATATAAAACAGAATTTAAAAAAAAAAAAGGAAATCCTGCCCTTTGTGACATGGATGGACCTTGAAGACAGTACGCTAAGTTTAATAGGCCAAACACAGACAAGTACTTATATGTGGAATATGAAGAAGTCAAACTCACAGAGGCAGAGGGGAATGGTGGTTACCAGGGACATGGGGGTGAGAGGAACGGAGAGATGTTGGTCAAACGGTACAAACTTTCAGTTATAAGATGGATAAACTCTGGGGATCTAATGTACAGCATGGTGACCATAGTTAATACTGTCTTATATACTTGAAATCTGCTAGATCTTAAGTACTCTCACCAAAAAAAAAAAAAAGTTAACAATGTGAGGTGATGGACGTGTTAATTAGTTTCACTGTGGTAATCATTTCACAATGTACATATACAGTAGTCCCCCCCCCTTCTCCATGGCTTCCCTCCCTGCAGTTTTAGTTAATTACCCATGGTCCAGAAGCAGATGATCCTCCTCTGACGTATCATCAGGTCAATAGCAGCCTAACACTACACCACAAAGCCTAAGTCATGCACCTCAGTTCTTCTCATCAGATAGGCATTTTTATCATCTCACCTCATCACAAGAAGAAGGGTAAGTACAGTACTATTTCAAGAAAGAGATCACATTCATATAACTTCTATTACAGTATATTGTTATACTTGTTCTATTTTATTATTATTGTTGTTAATCTCTTACTGTGCCTCATTTATAAATTAAACTTCACCATAGGTATGCATGTATAGGGGAAAAAAACATAGCATATATAGTGTTGGGTGCTCTGCATGGTTTCTGACATCCCGTGGGGATCTTGGAATTTATTCCCTGAAGATAAAGGGGGACTACTGTACATAAAATTATGTTACACATCTTAGAAATATGCAAACTTTATCTGTCAATTATACTTCAATAAAGTTAGAAGAAATAAACAAATAATAAAGAGCCAAACCCACCACCCACTTCACCTAGCTGGTGCTTAAGACACCATGAGCTCGGCAGCTGAGTGAAAGCATAAGTATCTGGAGCTCTAAAGTCTAATACCACTTTGGACATTATTCCCACAAATAGCTTGATTCCTTCGACCCTAAGATTAGAGCAGCAATAGCAATCTAGACCCAGTGAGGACTTGTAAAGGATATAAATGCATACACATGTGTAAACAGAGTGACTGATGTGTATGCATATAAAGCTAGCCCAGCTAGTGTTCATCATTCATGGATTTCATTCCTGATCTCTCCATTTCATGCATGTACTTCTCTCATTCCATCTTGCCAAGATGGGCACTATTTACGGTTGACTCTGCCTCTAAGGAAGAAGACCCAGTTCTATCCTCTTATTCTGTTCCACATGTGGTATATATAAGTGTGTGTGTATGAGCGTGTGTGTGCATGTGCACACACACCCACATGCATAGGTGTGATTATAAGTCACTTTGTAAAATGTCAAGTGTGATCTAGCCACTCATTAATAACACCTAACTCTGTATTTCTGGGTAAATAACTAAATTGCTACTTTTCCTTTGTCTTCTCTTCCTACCTATGTTGTCACTTTGGTACTTCAAAAGATCAAAATGTGGAAATTCTTTCAGTTCTTAAAAATGTTATCTTCAAAGGAAAAATTCCACAATTGACTTGAACTGACATGAATGACTCCATATTGTTATTCTTCCCTACCAAGTTTCGAAATTTTAAAATGCAATTTGGTGGATTTTTTTCTAATATCACACATAATAATTGGTTATAATTAGGAATAAATTGCTTCTAGGGATGAGAAAAGCATCTAATTGTGTTCAAAAGAAATGTGCCTTTTATGTCAAGGCAACTTATTTATTTATATTAAGTACAGAGACCTGAGTAAGGAACCTGGAAATTTCCTTAGGTAAAGGCTGAGACCTATTTGCACTGGGGCTTTAAGGAGGGAAGACAGAACATAGACCAACGAAACTAAGGGCTCAAGTTCTGGGACTCATGCCACTGCATACAAAGTGAGATCTGATGTCTAGTTTTTTTTTTCTTTTAAAAAGTAGATTGAAACCAGACATCCTATCAAAGAAGGTGACTTATGATACAGAAAACTCTAGAAGTATTTAAATAAGCCCAGGAATATTTTGCAGGAATATAAGCCACAAGTATGAAACACACAAAATGAATTAAAGCACAAGTGTGTGAGATTGTTTTCCATCACGCATGCTTTAGGAGCAAAACATTCTGGGATTTGAGCCTGAGTCTATAGGGCCTAAGCACGAGGATATGTGAGAAGAGATAGGGCTGAGAGACAGACAACCCAGACATCACAGGCGACGTTATGAGAGAAATATCAATATTTCCTGCTGTGGCTCTGTGCTCCATAAATCCCTAGCTAATAAGGTACCTATGACAGAGGTGCTCTTTAATAACTTCTAGGGTGTAATAATTGATGGCATAGCCAGCTGGTTGCTGTGATCAGATATAAATTAAATCATCTTTATTGTTTTATGTTTCCTCTCACTCCCTACCCACCTCCCGACCCAATCCAACCACCTTTCCAGCCTCTCTTAACCAATCCTAAGAGAAAAATTTGTCCGCATTGCTTATCAAAAGACAAGAGCTAGAAGGAAAGAGAGGAAAGACAATGAGAAACAAGTAAATGATTCTCCGTTCTTTGGGCCAGAGATTAGGTGTTTTTGTTTCTTTTTTCAAAGGCGTAACAATTTCTTCCTTCTCATACTTTCTTGGCCCACCTGTACCAGGTCTAGCAATGGCTAAGCATCCTTTCATTTAGAAAGCATGCCTTGAAGGCCTATGGTGGGCCAGGCTCTGCACCAGTCACTGGGCACAAGGCGATAAAGACAAGGTCATTCCCTCAAGCAGTTCATTGTCAGGGTGGCAAAGAAGGGGCAACAGACACATACAGATTGTTGTGACAAGGTGCAACAGGTGCCACATGGAGACATAACTGACAGGACAAAGGACAATGAGGTTAAGTGCAGCCTAAGTGGGGAAAAACCAGGGTAGGTTTTTAGAAGCGAACAGAAGAGAGACAAGAGGGGACAGTGTCAGAGAAGGTCCGAGTCGAGAAAGGCTTGTTCTGCAATACTTCCCCTGCCTCTTTCTTTCTGTGTCCTGAAACTAAGAGTCCAAGCAGCAATTTAGTGCCTTAAAGCAGAGAGAAACCTGGGTGGTTTGCTCTAGCTGCCTCTCCGTCCTTCTCTAGGAACCATCCTTCTTTCACCCAATCACCCAGCAAATGACTCCCAGGTGCTGCTAGGTGCCAGGCAATGTGCCCAGAGCTGAGGACAAAAAGATGCATAAGATACACTCACTGCCTTTGAGGCTGCAGTCCCATTAGGACGACAGCCTTGTGAATACGCTAAAGCCCACCATGGAAAGGAATGTGATTAGGCCCAGGTGCTGGCACCAAACTGCCTAGCTCCATAATCCTGACCCTGCCACTTACGAGCTAGATCACCTTGAGCAAGTTACTGATCTCTCTGTGCCTCAGTTCCTCATCTGTATCATAGCAATAATACCAACCTTGCAGGGTTATTGGGAGGATTAGATGGGCTGGTAAATGTTAAAGTCTTAGAACAAAGCCTGGCATTTACAAGGAAGGGCTGTGCAAGCATTGCATAGAACAATGATTTAATAATATCAACAGTCTTATTAACTGAACTAGAAACAATGTGCTTTGCAAGCACAGAGGAGGGAGATCTCTGCCTTGGTGATAGGGAGGCTTCTCAGAGGAGGTGGTATTTAGACTCACTAAAAAAGAAGTCTTTGCATCCTTTGTTCATAGGCACCTTCACAGGAGTAGCCAAATGTCACTATTGGGGTAGAAAAAAACAGAGAAAGAGACCCAACAAAGAGAGAGGAGGCATTGGGCCAAGGGTGATGCAGAGGTGGTTTACTGGAGCAGGAGATATGTTCCTGAGCAGTCAACATGTGACAGAATCCTATCTTAATGGATAGGTTTACACAGGAAAGGTTCCTATGTAAAGAATCTTATGAATAGTGTGCAATAGACAAATCTTGCTAAGGTGTATTACTATCTAAAAATCTATCTGTATTTATACATACACATTTTAACTATTTATCTTTATTTGGTTATAGAAACTTTTGCCTATGTGGTTGGCTTAGACACGGGGCATGTTACTAAACCTCTCCAAAACCTGTTTCGTCATCTGAGATGTGGGGATAATAAGAATGACTTTTTAAGGTGGTTGAGATAATTTAAAGAATCTATTCTCATAAAATACTTGTAAAAGTGACAACATAATAAATACTCAACAACTGATGGTTATTGTGTTAACTCATAACGACGCCAAAGAAATGACAGTGATGGTGTGAACACGGGGACACAAGGTCATACATGGGTCACAAAATGCCCTCTTCCTCATTTTAGCTCTTCCAGGGGGTTTGTGTTTCTAATATTTGTAACTCCTCCATTCAGTTTGATACTCTCTGTGCTCTGGCAGTGCCTCTTCTCAAAGAAATGTAGATTAGACTTTTGTTGATTGAATAAAAAATCTAAATGGGTGAACATTTGGAGGGGGGAGAGACAGACACGCTTGTTCATTCTGAGTCCTTAAAATGTCTGGCTCTGGCTCCCCACTCATAGACTGCAGCCCAGCAGACAAGGGCGAAAGGCAAAGTGATCTGGCTGTGATCAGGTGGGACCATCAATCATGATGAGCGTTGAAACTGAATCAAATGGGGGCACCTGGGCACACTATTTCACACTGCAAGCAACACGGAAAACATAATCTTGTGAAATAAACCAAGTTGCTGGCCACTGGGCAACAATTCCTTCCACCCCTCCCTTATGGCTTGAACCGTTTCCTGGCTCCCAAGAGGAAAAGTAATTCAGAGGCTCACACAAACACTTCACTATATATCTTACTATCTACAGAATGTTTCCTAGCCAAAAAAAAGAGTAGAAAAAAGGCAGTGAAATCCTGGAGAAAGGTGATTTATGGAAAACAGGTAGCGCTGAGCTAGAGGTAAGTGGGCAGCAGGGGCCCACACTGGTTCTCTGAGTAGGTAGCTGTCTACCATTTGGTAATAATTTTCAGGGTTCCAGGATGCTGAGAAGCCTCCCCATCACCCCCATATCCTCTCCATTCTAACTTGAAGACCCATGAAATGGCAACACGCAAGAGTAATTTTTTTATTCCCTGTCAAAAAGCAGAACCTGCCCCACAAGAGGTAATCACCAGGCTTATGTTAATGTGAGCAAATTTATCAGTTCCTGGCTGAGAGTCAGTATTGATGGTTCATGGGGGTGGAGAGAGAGAGGCAGATACCCTATACCACACTGGGTTCTTAGAAGTCAGGGATGTTGAGAGAGGCATGGTAGGGACAAGAAAGGAGGCAGACACAGAAGAGGGCAACAGGGCCACTGAGAACACTTACCTATAGCATTATGTACAGCTGGCCATGGCCCAGGCCTTGGGGAAGGCAGAGGACTGGGGGAGAAGAGTGAAGAGAGATGCAGACTTCCAACTTGGAATCTGCCCAGAGGTTTCCTGCCTCCCCACTCCACCCCCCCCCCCGCATCAAACATACACAAATGACAGTGGTAATAAACTCAGATAATGATAGAGTCAGCATTTAAACTCACCACAGAATGCATAAATTACAGGGGAGTCTGTTACAGATGCAAAGGCTGGATGCTTTATTGCTGGGGAAAGGATGGATATTCTGCTAACTCGGTATCTCAAGCCAGGCAGGGAATCCCATTCCTGAGACTCCTACAAGGCTTCCTACAAGGAAAAGAAGTCTGAGTTCAGGCTATGCTGCTGTTGGGCACGGAAGTTGTTTTAGTAGGCTCCATGGTATTTTTTTTTCTAGCCAGACCAAGCATCCCAGATTCCTCCTTTTCAACATACCTGCCTACTCACACCTCTCCAGTTTCACAGGCTGCTTTGCTATTCCTAGAACTGTCAGGCACACTCTTGCCTCTGCACTGTTTCTGCTGTTGGCATCCTTCTTCCTCAGATAGGCATTTTTCACTCCTTCATCTCCTTCAGGTCTTAGCTCAAAGGTCCCTTTCTCAATGAGAATTACCCTAACTACCCTATTTCTAAATACAACCTTCCATTCTCCCTTACCTTCGTCCATAGAATTGAGCAACTTTTAACACAGTATATAATTTACTTTTTGCTATATACTTTACTTATTGGGCATATTGTTTATTATCTGCCTCCCTCTGCTAAGAAATAAGCTCCATGAAAGTAGGACATAATTTTTTTTTTTTTGGTCTCCCATACACACACACACACACACACACTCTGTCCCAAGTGTCTAGAACAGAGCCTGGCACATAATAGGTATTTATTAATTAAATATTTGCTACACACATTATTTTTTAAAAAATACCTCCTTTTAGATTGCAGAAGTTTCTTCTCAATAGAGGTAACTGAAGTTTGCATGATACTTGTAATATTCCTGTCTCAGGCACTCTCTCCTTTCCCAAACTTGTGATTTGTTACAGACTCAGAATGGAATACTCTTACCAATTAGTGCAACACATATGGTTGAGATGCATATATTCTCCCAAGAATAAAAGGGGGCTAGAGAATCCCAGGGACCTGGGGCAAATATGCAGTAGTTTGATTTCTACTGTGCTCCAACTTGGAGAGTCACTATATATTATGACTTTTAGAACTGGGAGTGAACTTGAATCCTGTCTAGTCATTTTATTTGACAAATAAGGCTTGGGGAAATTTAATGGCTTGCCCCAGCTCACATATCTAATTAGTAGGAGCAGTAAGATCAAACCGCCATGTCTGTTAATTCGCTATCCAGTATGTGCCTCTTCTTCCCCTGTTGTCTCTTGTACAGTTGTGCAACACAGATTTTGCATCTACATGTTCCATGCATCATGGAAAATTCTCTGAGTCGTTCCTTTTTTTAAGGGCTGTGGTCAGGGATTCATTTTTATCAGGACCAAGAGCATCCCTGTTTCAGCACCTCCTTAATGGACAGCAGCCAATCCAGTTTATTCTAGCCAGTCTGTTCTTTACTGAACATTTGATTCCTATCATTTCCTATTTACGTGATTAGTCAATGCTCATCCTTTGCCATCAAAAGCCTTTTCAGAGGACTTGATGATCCATGGCCATTCCTCAGAAACTTGCATGTCTACTGGGCTAGACAGATTGTTCAGCCTGTGGGTATTATAGTGTCAATGCCCAAAGAAAATTCTAAAAACTAGTAATTCTTAGGAAGCTAGTAGATGCTTTGATATTAAATAAGTAAATATAAACATATTCATATAAACAAATGAAAATAACTTTCCTTCAGTGACTTTTAAAAAGTATGTTACAAATTTGCAAAAGAGTTGTGAAGTATGCATCATTTCTCAATCTAAATTGACCATAAAGCCTTTTATTGTGCAGTCTCATAGATCTGATGGAAAACGCTCCTCTACAAGGCCAAAATATCTAAGGGCAGGAGAGAAAGAGCTATGGGTAGCAATGGAGAAGTAAAGCAGACGCTAAGACAAATCCAAAAAAAAAAAAAAAGGCAGGCATGAGTCCAAGAATAGTGGAGCTATAGAATAGTAAAAATAAAAGGATGAATCAAAGATTCACCAGATCTTTCAAGACAAGAGGCCTCTCTCCTAGATATGGGAAGTAGAACTTCCCATAAGGTGCCTAGCTGCTCATTAGCAGGGCCCCCAGCTCTGAAGTTCTACATACAAATCACCAAGGAGCTGAAATCTACCCCTAAGCCTCTGATTTTAGCAGCTTATGCCTTTCCAGTAGAATTACCTTGCCTACTGAAATGGCTCCTACCCAGGACTGCAAAAGTTTGAATAAAATGTATTTAGTTACTATCTAAAGATCTTAAGTCATTGAGCTAAATGCAAGAGTCTTTTGTTAAAAATCACACTCAACTAGATACTGAGGTTTATCACATACTTTCTCCAATTTTCCTTCTCCTTTTATGTAATCTCAGCTGGGCTGATTTGCCTGCATTCTTTCCAGTGGAATCTTCTTATTACTTCCAAGACACAACAGAGAATCACTAACTCTGAACAGAGGGGCACATGGCTGCATCTGGATTAGAAAAAGGGGGCTATTTATACCCAAATCAATAGGCAGATTTTAGCATAACACTTGCAGGCTTTCTGCAAAGAGAATGAAAGAAAACAAAATGCAGTTCCTTTTCCATTCTTCTTTACTGTATTATTTGCCCCATAGTATGCTCGTCACATGGCCCAGAGCAGTGTGATCTAATAATGATAGGTCTGCTTGGCACAAGGGAGAGGAAAATCCAGCTGCACTGGGAGTTTTCAGGGGATGTCTCAGAGAGCTGGCCCAGCCCTCAGCCCCTGTGTGTTTCAGGGTAAGCAACCAGGATGTTGCTGGTCTCAACTGCATTAATTCCTCCAAGTGCTAAACTGGACTCTGGGTCAGGGCCATTCAGAGCCCCTTGCCTCCAAACCAGAAGGCCAGAAAACATTGGATAATGCCAAAAGTAAACAAACCTGAAGCCACAGAAGTCTTTGATTCCATTCCAGTTGGGAGGCCCTCCAGGTTTGTGCTCAAAATGGCCAGCCTGCAGCCTCCCAGCCTGGCTGTAAGGAAGAACCAAACAGCCTGCCTCTTTCTGCAGCTTTAATTAACCCCTATGCTTTGTCAACTCAGTAAGAAATGCTTTGAGATGAGAAATTCATGAATCAAACACTTGAAACTTTAAAAGGGAAGAATGGGTGGCCCCGACATAATCCTGAAGGAGGCAGAATAGAGCATGAACTTCCTTTGTACCAGCTCTAAGGAGCACTTGGGTCATGTTAGCTGCTCCAGGGAGACTCATCAAGACTAGACAAACAGCCAGGGCACACAGCAGAACCACTAGTCTTATAGGTCTGCTTGTGCCAAGCTCTGTCAGTGCTCTCTGTCATTCTAAGGACAAATTTCCCCGTTTCATCTTATTGCACCTGCTAAGTTTCAGTGCCAGGAACAGTAACTCACGCCTACTCAGTCACTGCATAAAGGCATATAAGAAAATTCCTGGCTGCTGTCACCTGATCCATTCTCCTGTTCATCTTCCAGGATACTCAGCCTGCTGTGAGCAGTGACTGTAGGGAAAGTTCTGAATGTCAGAGAGACAGATCCAGCGGCCCTCCCACCTCAAAACAGCTAGTAAGATTTCCAACTCCTCTTCCTTCCTACTTGCTCTAACTTGTGAACCTGGAATCTGATCAACTCAATGAAACCCTATGTTTATATCCAATTATAGCAAGAGTCCACAACTGACTATCCTCTCTAAAATCATCATGATAAATGATTGTTGTATGGATAGAGAAATCTATGCCAGGGATCCACTGGGCTCTCACTTCAGAATGAGGAAGAAAGTGAGAAGGATATCACATTTCATCAAAACCCTTGGAAGGGAATATTACAGGGTTCAAATCATAGCACTAGAGCATGTATCAAGTCTCAGGAAGAGATTAAATAAAAACAACTCTTGGTACAGAAAAATTTAACAGACATCAAATACGTAAAATTCCTGGGATTTTAAAAAAGCATTTTATAAAATGTCCTGAGGAGATAAGATGTATTTCTGTCCTTCCATAAAAATGTTGTGGACTAAGAATGTACTTTCTTAATTACTATATTAGGAAAACATCTCCCAGGCAATATGCTAAACAAATAAAACCTTAAAGAGATTCATGTCATTATATAAAGCCATGTGTCAAAGGCAACTTCATTAAGGACTCAAAAAAGTTCCATTGAATTCCTTGTACCTTTGTTATTCCTCTAGAGCCTGGAAACCATCTGTTCTACTCTGGCAGATGGAAAAATAGAATGCAGAAAAGCCACACCTCTTTTTAATACCCTTGGCCTTAAAGTGACATCATTATTTTTGTTTGTATCCCATTGGTGAGAACTACCTACATGACCTTCCTAGGTGCAGAGGAATGGGGAAATGTAATTTCTGGAAATGCAGCAACTTTACAGTGACAACTCACCACTATGGAAGGACAAGCATGACTTCTGGGTTAGTTTGTCATCTCCACCACAGAAACAGATACCAAAGCAAACCAGGATGATCCGACTTAGCCACGCTGTAAGTATACTGGTCCAAGTGTTACTATTTTGTATTAGTGAAGAGCAGATAAGTGACTCCAGAGATGAGGTAAAACAGATATTAAAGTAATCTAACATATTTTAATCCTTTGGCTTTTCCCACAATTTTCGTTCCCAAACTGGTTACTTAATTTTGATAAATTGTTAAGCTAGTAAACATTACAAGGGGATTTTCATGTAAAGCTGGCAGAGTAAGGGCACATTTTACTCCATAAATCTCCTTTTAAACTAAAAAAAAAAATTTTTTTTAACTTTGTGGAATAAGGAAACAACTATAAACAATGAGGCATATGTGCCAAATACTGAGAAATCCAGACCAAGATTTAGGAGAATTCTAGAAGCTGGCATAGCTCCTCAGTTCCTCAATAAGATCCTTAAAAGTAATTATCCAGGAAAGGCTAGTTAATAAACTACTGATCAAAAATGTTTGGGAAACATGAGGCAAGGAAAACAAATGCAAAAATAAACTATTGGGACTACATCAAAATAAAAAGTTTCTGCACAGCAAAGGAAACAATCAGCAAAACTAAAAGGCAACCCAAGGTATGGGAGAAAGTATTTACAAATGACATCTCTGATAAAGGGTTCACATCCAAAATATATAGAGAATTTATACAACTCAACACCCAAAAACTAAGTAATCCAAATAAAAAATGGGCAGAAGACATGAATAATCATTTCTCCAAAGAAGACATCCAGATGGTCACTAGACACATGTAAAGATGTTCATCATCACTTACCATCAGGGAAATACAAATCAAAACTACAATGAAATATCATCTCACACCTGTCAAAATGGCTAAGATGAACACCACAAAAAATAACAGGTGTTGGCGAGAATGTAGAGAAAAACGAACCTTCTTGCACTGTTCATGGGAATGCAAACTGGTACAGCCACTGTGGAAAACAGTATGGAGGTTCCTCAAAAAGTTAACAATAGATGCAGCCATTCTGGAAGATAGTATGGACGTTCCTCAAAAAATTAAAAGTAGAGCTACCCTATGACCCAGCAATTGCACTACCAGGTATTTATCCAAAGGATACAAACATAGTGATTCGAAGGGGCACATGCACCCCAATGTTTATAGCAGCAATGTCCACAATAGCCAAAACATGGAAAGAGCCCAAATGTCCATCAATTCATGAATGGATGAAGAAGATGTGTGTGTGTGTGTGTGTGTATACATATAACATACATTCAAACATATATAACATACATTCAAAGGAGAAAAATAAGAGTTTGAGAGAATATTATAAAACAATAAAAGCAAACACAAAATGTTCTGGGGGTAGGGGGTGTGTTGGCAAAGTTCCTTCAATTCAGGCCTCATAAACCTCCCACAGACTGTGTTCCAATAAATATAAGTTCACAATAAAAGTCAGAAAACTCAGGGTAAAAAAGCCACCATTTGTGAAAATCAGCTAGGAACAACAGTGACAACAATAAAACAGATTCTAGATGTTGGAATTATCAGATAGAGAATTATAAAGTAACTATTTTTAGTATGTGTAAAGAATTAGAGAAAGGAATTTATAAAATAAGTAAGGAGCAGTGGATTATCAACCATGACCAGGCAGATTTGAAAAACAACTAAATATAACTTCTTGAAATTAACAATGAAATAACTGAGAAATTCAACAATAGCAACTGGAAAGAGGCCAAGAAATTTTTGGGGTAATTGTAAGGTTTTCTATTTTGTTGTGGTTTGTTGTTACATGATTACATACATTGCCTAAACTCAAAAAATAAATCTATAAGAACTGTATATTTCATTGTATGTTAAATATACTTCTATTAAAAAGAATCTCAATGAAAGGACTAAACAGAATAAATACATCCAAGAGAGAATTAGAGAATAAAAAAAATGCAAAATGCTGCTCAGATATATTATTAAAATAGCAAATATTAAATAGAAATGAATAAACTCAAGAGTACAAAGTCAGAAGGCCAAACACAGATTTAATGAGTCAAGCATTCAGAGGGAAACAGAAATTAGAAGTCAGAAAAGATATAATATTCAAAAGGTGAAAGTTCTCCAGAACTACTGAAAGACATGAAATCTCATTTAAGAAATCTCAACAATTCCAAGATTAATTACAGTAAAACTGAAGAACACCAAAAATAAACTGAAGACCTCAAAAGCAACCAGAGAAAAGACAGATTACCTGCACAGTCATAATAACTAAATTGTAGCTAATATCTCAACAGTAGCAGTGAAGTCAGAAGACAATGTAATATTGCAATCTTTCCTAAGTGATGACAAAAAGTATGTACAGTAAAATCCCCATGCAGTAACACATTTCTTCATAAAGTAGATACATATAATACACCTGAAGGTGGTCTCCTTCTCTGGCTCCAATTCTTACCATGTATAGATCAAAGGTTAAAGAGGTGAGACAAGTGGAAAAAAGATGATTCCCAGTTTCCCCAAGTAAGAGATCCTCACAATCACTTTTACTCTCTTGAAAATCTCAGCCTACCATGGGACCCAGCATTACCTCATCAATATTTAAGCTGAAGTACACACCTGGCCAGCATATTGTGCCTAATTCATTCTGATATCTACATAGATTTGCATTATATAGCCAGAACTTGGGAACTCCTAGCCAGGTGTTCAATCAAATTATCTCAACCTTAGGAGCAAGATGGCGGAGGAGTAGGGGACCTAAATTTCATCTGGTCCCAGGAATCCAGCTAGATAGTTATCAAACCATTTAGAACACCTACAAACTCAACAAGAGATTGAAGAAAAGAATAGCAGCAATTCTATGAACAGAAAAGCAACCACTTTCTGGAAGGCAAGATGTGCAGAGAAGTGAATCCGAGGTGATATATAAGTGATGATAGACCAAGGGGGGGGGGGGGGGC
>NW_027878162.1:0-247 GCF_054177405.1 Leptonychotes weddellii | reverse complement strand
TTCAGCCCACTTGAGCCTTAGACATCAGCAGGGCCAGAGTAAGTATTGTATCTTAATGTGGTGATGAAGTTCCTAAGAATTCTCAGTAATGCTATAAACTACTGTTCTCAAACCGACAAAAATTCCAGTGATTTTTTTAAGATTTTATTTATTTATTTGAGAGAGAGTGAGAGCTAAAGAGAGAGAGAGAGAAGGCATATATACAGAGGGAGAGGGAGAGAGAGAAGCAGACTCCCCAGTGAGCAGG
>NW_027878161.1:0-247 GCF_054177405.1 Leptonychotes weddellii | reverse complement strand
CCCCCCCCCCCCCCCCCCCCCCCCCCCCCCCCCCCCCCCCCGGAGCGGTGAGCCTGGTGGTGGGTATTGAGGAGGGCACGTTCTGCATGGAGCACTGGGTGTTATGCACAAACAATTAATCATGGAACACTATATCTAAAACTAATGATGTAATATGGGGATTAACATAACAATAAAAAAATTAAAAAAAAAAAGAATGGATTCCTTACTGCCTACTTATCTAATAAGGGATGTTTATTTGAGCATC
>NW_027878160.1:0-247 GCF_054177405.1 Leptonychotes weddellii | reverse complement strand
GAGAGGCCATTAGGGGAAGACCGGGCGGGAAGGGAACGCGGTCAGGGCGTGAGCGCTTCGGAGTGGCGGTAAGCCCTCCTCCTCGGCAGTTGGCTTGTGTCGTTTCAGCTGTGCCGTCAGCCCGGACGGGAAGCAGGTGAACCTCCGGAGGAATCATCGGAGGTCGGAGGTCAGGAGCCTTAACGACGTCACAGAGCCCCTGTCGCTCATTCGCGTCATCCCGCGCAGGCATCTCACCTCACCCATC
>NW_027878159.1:0-247 GCF_054177405.1 Leptonychotes weddellii | reverse complement strand
CTTTTCTCCAAGGCCCTTCCCTGAGACATATATTAACCACCCTATTTAAAACTGTGATGGTTAGGTTTATTCCGAGGTATCTTAGGATTTTTGGTGCTAATGTAAATGGAATTGTTTCTCTAATTTCTCTTTCTACAGTTGCATTGTTAGTGTATAAGAAAACAACTGATTTCTGTGCATTGATTTTGTATCCTGCCACATTACTGAGTTGCTGGATGAGTTCTAGTAATTTGGGGGTGGAGTCTTT
>NW_027878158.1:0-247 GCF_054177405.1 Leptonychotes weddellii | reverse complement strand
ACATACATATATGTGTGTGTATACATATATATGTGAGTGTGTGTATGTGTGCACATATATGTGTGTGTATGTGTGTACATACATATATGAGTGTATGTATGTACATATATATATGTGAGTGTGTGTACATATATATGTGTATGTGTGTACATATATATGTGAGTGTGTGTATGTGTGTACATACATATATATGTGTGTATGTGTGTACATACATATATCTGTGAGTGTGTGTGTACATATATATGTG
>NW_027878157.1:0-247 GCF_054177405.1 Leptonychotes weddellii | reverse complement strand
TCTCTGTCTCTCATTCTCTCTCTCTCAAATAAATAAATAAAATCTTTAAAAAAAAAAACCCCAAAAACCAAAAAAACAAAATGTTTCCCTTACTCCTATACTGTTTGCCTAGCTGGAGTAAAAGTAGGGTGAATAAAAGGCCAATCAGAAGGCTTTTTTTTCTGGAAGACTCCCCTTAGAAACAAACATTTTGAAATGAAATGGGGAGAATTAAAACCAAATGTGAACACCTACTTAAATAATAAAT
>NW_027878156.1:0-247 GCF_054177405.1 Leptonychotes weddellii | reverse complement strand
CAGAGAGAGACACAGAGGGAGAGGGAACACAAGCAGGGGGAGTGGGAAAGGGAGAAGCAGGCTTCCCACGGGAGCAGGGAGCCGGATGCGGGGCTCGATTCCAGGACCCTGGGATCACGACCTGAGCCGAAGGCAGACGCTTAATGACTGAGCCACCCAGGTGCCCCTGGAGAAGTTTTTTTAAGAAAAAAGAAAAGAAGGATATGTAGGAAAAGAGAGAAAAAAAATGCAAAATCTAAATGAGGAA
>NW_027878155.1:0-247 GCF_054177405.1 Leptonychotes weddellii | reverse complement strand
ACAGGTGTGTGGAGCTGGTGTGAAGGACACCCTCCCCCCACTCACGCCAGGGACGACCATAGCAGGTGTTCAGTAGGCCTTCCTCAGGAATGTCACTGATTACCTGGGTTCCCTGTAAGCACAGCTGCAGGCCCCTGCTCTTCTTTGCCCAAGGAACCCCCGGTATCCTCAGCCTGACCTTCTCCCAGGCCCTGAATCTGTTTAGCCCCTGACCTGAAGACCTGCTGATTCTCGCAGGGCACTAACC
>NW_027878154.1:0-247 GCF_054177405.1 Leptonychotes weddellii | reverse complement strand
CTCGGGATGACCCGATCCAGGGGCTGGGCACGGGGCCAGTCTGGCTCGCCCTGCCCGGGACCCACTGCAGGAGAGCCTGGCCGGGTCTTGCGGGGACCGGGGGGTCAGGGTCTCCCAGGATGTGCCCCGAGATCCGGGCCCCTGACTGGACGGCTGGGCTCGGTGAGGGCAGCATGGGCCTGGGTCCACCACACAGAGCTCAGCAGGGGCAGGAAGCCGCGGCGGCCCTGGGGCCCGGGCTCCCGGT
>NW_027878153.1:0-247 GCF_054177405.1 Leptonychotes weddellii | reverse complement strand
AGGAGGAATTTTTTTTTTTTTTTTGAGAGGAGACAGCTGTTCTGTTAGAGAGCAGGAGTAGAGGTGAAGAAGTTGAGGGTACTTTCCAGTGAGAGATTGCAATGATGGATCATTTTCCAAAACTCAGGAGACAATGAGATGACAGGCACAGATGTAGAGGTCTGTAGATTTGATCATGAGAAGAGGAGTGATGCTGTCTGATGGCTTCTGGGTCCCCCCTCATTAGCAGATCATCATCCAAAGACAG
>NW_027878152.1:0-1713 GCF_054177405.1 Leptonychotes weddellii | reverse complement strand
AGACGCAGAGCACAAAATCGGAACTTTTAAAAGTCTGCTCCGCCGAGGGACGTCACTCTGGTGGCTAAGCGGGGGGTGGAACCTTCCGGGACAGTGTGGTCTCAGGACCCTCAGGGTCACAGAAAGACCGGGGGTGCCTGAGTGTGGCACAGCTCCCAGGTAATGGAGCAGGGAAGCCGGCTGCAGAGGCGGAGCCCAGGCGCGGGCTCTCAGCTCGGGGTTGCCATAAACCGTGATCCGTGGCACAGTCGGGCCACTGCTCCTCCAGAGGGACCCAACAAGTGGCAGATCCGGGGAGACTCACCTTCCTCCCCCAGGAGGAGCGGAGCGGGAGCGCACCGCAGGGATCTGCTGGGTTTGGAGACTCCACATGGGGTCGGGTGCCAGAGATAGAAACGCGCGGTCACAGGCCGGCTGAGCACGGAGTGCAGCCAGAGACCGGGGAGACGGGAGTGACTGACGGCTTTTCTCTGGGGGCTCACTGAGGAGCGGGGCCCCGAGTTCTCGGCTCCTCCGGGGCGGAGATTGGGAGGCCACCATTTTCACTCTCGTCCTCCAAAGCTGTACGGAAAGCTTGCAGGGAACAAAAGCTCCCGAGAGCAAACCCGAGCAGATTACTTAGCCCGGATCGGGCAAGGGCGGGGCAATTCCGCCTCCGGCAAAGACATTTGGAAACCACGGCAACAGGCCCCTCCCCCGGAAGATCAGCGAGAACAGCCAGCCAAGACCAAGTTTACTGAACAATGAGAACGGCAAACTCCAGCGCTAGGGGAATACTGCACATAGAATCCACGGCTTTTTCACCATGATTCTTCAGTCTTTGAAAGTTAATTTTTTTTTTTAAACTGTCTTTTTTTTTTTTTTAATTTTTCTTTTTCCCTTTTCCAGCCAACATCTTATCAATCCCTTTTTAAAAAAACATTTTTATTTTTAGAGTCATATTCTATCCCTTCATAGTAGTTACCCTTATTTTTGGCATATATATATATAAGTTGTTCTCTTTAAAATTTTGAGATACACTTTCTTCTAACAGATTAAAATATACCCTAAATCTCTAGTGTATGGCTTTGTTCTAGTCTCCTGCCTGATCACATTCTCTCCTTTTCTTTTTTTTTTAAATCCTCTTCTTTTTTCAAACAACTTCTTATCAATTCCTTTTATAAAATTTTTTATAATTTTCATCTTTACAGTCTTATTCCATCCCTTCATCCTATCAACCCTTATTTTTGTACATATATAAGTTTTTCTTTCTTTAAAATTTTGGGAGGCACTCTCTTCTAACAGACCAAAATACACCCAAAATCTAGTGTGTGGCAATGATCTATGCACCAGCCTGATCATATTTTGTTTTTTTTTGTTTTGTTTTGTACTGTTTTTGTTTGCTTTTATCTTTTTCTTTTTCTTTTTTCTTTTTTTCCCTTTCTTTTCCCCCAGCTTCAGGTCTTTTCTGATTTGTTTAGAGTATATTTTATGGGGACGTTGTTACCCTGTTAGCATTTTGTTCTCTCATTCATCTATTCTCCTCTGGACAAAATGACAAGACAGAAAAATTTCACCTCAACAAAAAGAACAAGAGGTAGTACCGACTGCCAGGGACCTACTCAATACAGACATTAGTACAATGTCGATCTAGAGTTCAGAATCATCACTTTAAAGATACTAGCTGGGCTTGAAAAAAACATGGAAGTTATTAGAGAAACCCTTTCTGGAGAA
>NW_027878151.1:0-247 GCF_054177405.1 Leptonychotes weddellii | reverse complement strand
CCTGGAGCTTCACTGTCCAACATGGTAGCCACTAGCCACATATGGCTATTTAACCTTGAAATAATTAATATTAAATAAAATTTAAAAATCAGTCCCTTTTCGAACCCTCCTACACTGTTGGTGGGAATGCAAGCTGGTGCAGCCACTCTGGAAAACAGTATGGAGGTTCCTCAAAAAGTTGAAAATAGAGCTACCATACGATCCAGCAATTGCACTACTGGGTATTTACCCCAAAGATACAAATGTA
>NW_027878150.1:0-247 GCF_054177405.1 Leptonychotes weddellii | reverse complement strand
CCAGGAGCATGAGGACACAGAGGGACGGAAGCTGGGGCTTCCTCCCCTATGCCTGGGTGCCTGGTCAGGAATGGGTTCCCCGACCAAAGTACTATGCCCTAGGAGACCCCAAGCAGGGAAATGTCCTTGTGCCAAGCAGCGCATCTGGTCTGGGGTCCCAGCCACCCACCTGTGATCTCAGAGGCTGCTGGAAGCTGCCCACCTGGCCTCAACCTCCCTCAGTGCTGTCCTGTGTCAGGGCTGGGGA
>NW_027878149.1:0-247 GCF_054177405.1 Leptonychotes weddellii | reverse complement strand
AAGTATAAAAGAAATATTTAGCCATGCTGCAAATAATTGTTTCAGTTATTCAAGTTCCTTTTGAATAAAGACATTTGTTCCCATTCTTCTAGAATTTGATACTGAGATTGGGATAGTGCAAATTTTAAGAACTCAAATGTATCGGCATATTACACAAAAAACAACAAAAAATAGAACATAGTATATATTATAATTGCATCACCCAAATTCTCCCCATGGGTAAAACTCAAAAGAGGTTTGAATGGAA
>NW_027878148.1:0-247 GCF_054177405.1 Leptonychotes weddellii | reverse complement strand
CAGCCAGGAGTCAAACCGTTAACATGCCCTTCTGAGTCAGGATTAGATTGGGAGTTAAGATATTGTCATATTTAGCTATTATTACTGTTGTTATCATTATTGCTACCATTATCCTTAAATATATGTGAATCCATTGATATATATGTGTAAAATGCAGAGTAGAAATGAATGTCTTGCAAAATAAACTTTTTGTTTTACTCTGTTAGCGAATATTTTCTCAGCATGTGCTCTCTTGGGTTTTCTGGAG
>NW_027878147.1:0-247 GCF_054177405.1 Leptonychotes weddellii | reverse complement strand
GGAGCCTGATTTACTCATGAATGTGATACTCAGCCCTGAAGTGGTGGCAGAGGTCAAGGCCACAGCCATGTGCCCTCCCTCCCTTTGTACTTTTTTTCAAAGGGTAAGTTTAGTCCATATAGTTACCTTCCTTTGTGATAGTCCAAGGATGTTGAGGTATTTTTTTTTTTTCTCCATTCAACGTTATGGTTTTTTTTTTGTTTTTTTTTTTATTCTTATGTTAATCCCCATACATTACATCATTAGT
>NW_027878146.1:0-247 GCF_054177405.1 Leptonychotes weddellii | reverse complement strand
TCAAATGAGATAATTGGTTTAAAAGCACACTTAGCATGATGCTAGCACGTGTAACAAGCACTCAACAGATATCAGCTGTTATTATTACTCAGGGTAAGAGAATGTAAGAGAAGGAAGGAATCTTGCAAAAACATCCAGTTCTACCTCATTTTTCAAAGAGATTAAGTGACCTTCCTAAGGTGAGCTGGTTTCTAGAAGGGCCGGTCCTGGATCTGGGTGTTCACTTTCTCGGTCTTATCTGATGATA
>NW_027878145.1:0-247 GCF_054177405.1 Leptonychotes weddellii | reverse complement strand
ACAACAGCAGCCCCCATAAGCTAGAAGAGGCAAGATTGTCTCCTAGAGCCTCCAGAGGGGGCACTGCCCTCTTGACACCTCGATTTTGGACTTCTGGCCTCCGGAATTATGAGAGAATAAACTGTTTTAAGCCCCCCAAATTGTGGTAATTTGTTACAACAGCCCCAGGAAACATAAAACATCCTCGCATATAAAATGGAGACAAGGGTCTAGAGGACAATTTTCAGGCAGGTGGAGTCACAGGTAT
>NW_027878144.1:0-247 GCF_054177405.1 Leptonychotes weddellii | reverse complement strand
TCCCTCGTGCTGTTACAGTGGAGAGGCTGTCGTGTTTTCCCGCATCTATCTCCACAAAACCCGACACCCACTGGAGTTCCCTTCCCGGAAACCCAACGGGACGGTCTGGAGGAAGCGCACCGCTACGTCACAGCAGCCGCCACCCCCGCGCTGCAAGAGAGCCCGTAAGGGGCCGCCCTGTCCCCGCGAGGAACCCTGGGGGGGTGAGGAGAGACACCCTCCCCATGTCCCAAGGGGTCAGGGGTAC
>NW_027878143.1:0-247 GCF_054177405.1 Leptonychotes weddellii | reverse complement strand
CCACACAGGAGGAGGAAAATTAGAGGCTGGGCATCAAAAGGAATGAAATCTTGCCATTTGCAATGACGTGGATGGAACTGGAGGGTATTATGCTGAGCGAAATAAGTCAATCAGAGAAAGACATGTATCATATGACCTCACTGATATGAGGAATTCTTAATCTCAGGAAACAAACTGAGGGTTGCTGGAGTGGTGGGGGATGGGAGGGATGGGGTAGCTGGGTGATAGACATTGGGGATGTGCTATG
>NW_027878142.1:0-247 GCF_054177405.1 Leptonychotes weddellii | reverse complement strand
TCCACATAATGCAGTGACTTCCTATTTTCCAAATGATGAATGATGTTACAAAATCATGCATTAAGTAAAAGATCCATCTAGTTATTATGGAATATAAGAATTTGATTAATATGGGCTTCAGATTACACATTAAGACTAACCTTTAAGAAACTACCACTTGAGATCTTGCCATTTGCAACGACGTGGATGGAACTGGAGGGTATTATGTTGAGTGAAATAAGTCAAACAGAGAAAGACATGTATCGTA
>NW_027878141.1:0-1713 GCF_054177405.1 Leptonychotes weddellii | reverse complement strand
ACCGCACATTCGGCATGGAGCACTGGGTGTTATGCACAAACAATGAATCATGGAACACTTCATCTAAAACTAATGATGTAATGTATAGGGATTAACATAAGAATAAAAAAAAAAAAAAAAAGAAAACTGTGGGGTGGATAGAGCCAGAGCTGGGGCAGCTTGTGTAAAGGCAGGATGGAGATGATCTGCTGGGGGAGGGTCCATCCGTCATGCCCTGCTGCCACTTCCCGGGAGAGAGGGACAAGGAGCAGGAACAGGACAAGAAAACAGGAAGCATATGTAGGAAGAACATACACATCAGCAAATGACTCATTTCCAGACAATAAGGAAGATTAATGTTAGATGTCCAAGGACAGAGAAGATTCTCTCTTTTTCCATCTGCCAGGCCTAGGAGAAGGGATACTTTCCTCTACTTTTATTCCCCCAAAGATGTCCCCCTTCCTCCAAACCTGGGGCTCCTGGATCCGGATCATCTTCCTGTCTGGGCTCCCTCGCAGAAGTTGGCACAATGGGTTTGTCTCCAGTGACCTCAGCAGAGTGTCCTCCTGGTCTCTGCTGCTCTGTGGCCTTCTCTGCTGCTTGCTCATGGGTGCGGTTGTGAGACCTCAAGAAGGCGACCATGTTGGGATCTAGAGGAGAGGATGGAAGGGAGAGCGGGTGGTGGCAGATCCTCGCCGGCTCCTGTAGACCTGAAACCTGCTGAATACTGCCTATCTACTGGTGCCACGGCCAGGACAAGCCCCTTCCCACCCCTGGCTGAGCCCCCTGGGCACTCCTGGGGCCTCAATGACCTACACCTGTCACTAGGGCCGGCCCACCCACCCTTCTCTCCATCCTTCACAGTCCCCTGGCCCACCCAGGTTCCTGCCCATCCCTGTGCTTGGCTTCAGGTTAGAGGCCCAAAGGAAGTGGCTGTGGAATAAATGAATGAATGCTGACTAGGGCCAAAGAGAAGGCATTTAGGGGAACAATTTCTTTCACTTTCAGCTAATTTATTACACACAAATATTTACTAGAACCTAATATACGTATGCTCTATGAAGATGCTAGGTATAGAGTTTGGGACAAGACTGACTCGGCTCGGTGCTGCTGTGGTGGTGAACGGAAACCAGGAAGGAGGTATGGCACGGCAGAGCGGCACAGACAGAACATACAGAATGCCACAGCTATACTAGAGAGCACACAGCTATAATACGGCACACGTTACCCTAGAATAGTACAGCATACACGATAGAGTGGTTGAAAGCAGGGCCTGGCAGACCTGAGACACCTGGGTTTACATCTCATCCGTGTTCCTTACCAGCCATATGACCCGGGGGAGAGTTTCAGGTTGTGAGACTCAGGTTTTTTTCCTAAGTAAATGAAGCTAGTACTACCTACCTTACAGGAACTGTTTGAGGACAGAATGAAATAAAGCATTCAAAGACCCAGCCAAAGGCCTGGCCAAAGGAAGTAAGCCTTCAGCAATAAGTGGCAGTCCCTTCCGAGCCAAGTCCCGGCAGGAAAGCCCGGCGTGCCGTACCGAGCTGAGCCAGCAACAGCTGCTGCTCCCGCAGGATCTCCTCAGGAGCCATGGCTTGCAGTTTTGCTATGTTCTCTTCATGGATGGTCTGGGCTTCCTGCTCAGCATCCTGGCTCCCGAGCCCCCTCCCTGTGACCAGATGGGGTCCCTGGAAGCCGCGGCTGCCCCACGGAAGCTGGCAGCCCTGCTCC
>NW_027878140.1:0-247 GCF_054177405.1 Leptonychotes weddellii | reverse complement strand
CTACCATGCTTGGGATAAATACATTCTCAACAGTTTTTTTGGGGGGGGAGATCAAGTTAGTCAGTTTTGAGAACTACTTCATATTTTGCATGTACTTTTACAAAGTTGAGAGCTGCCATTGTTGGCTTATGCAGAGCTGAAATAAAGTTAGCATCAGAGCCAACTCGGATAAATGGACTAGACGGATACTGTAGAAAAATGATGTAAGGTTGCCACATCACAAAATCTAATCGCACTATTTCAAAAG
>NW_027878139.1:0-247 GCF_054177405.1 Leptonychotes weddellii | reverse complement strand
GCACCACTTTAGACTTCTGTTCTCAGACCACATTTAGTGGTGTAAAACTGTTCTTGGTTATAATTTTTCTACTAGTGGGTACATCTGTGTAATGTCTTACCTATTAGATATTGGTCTCTTCTTGTTTAAAACTCTTTAAATGTGGTCTCCTATGGAAATATCCCATCTTTGGAAGATCTGGATTACCCTTTTTATTCTATTGGCATACTTCTAGCTTCCCAAATAGCTAATTGAACTCAATCTGCTT
>NW_027878138.1:0-247 GCF_054177405.1 Leptonychotes weddellii | reverse complement strand
TTCTCCGCATCCCCGCCAACATCTGTCGTTTCCTGACTTGTAAATTTGAGCCATTCTGATTGGTGTGAGGTGGTATCTCATTGAGGTTTTGATTTGGATTTCCCTGATGCTGAGCGATATTGAGCACTTTTTCATGTGTCTGTTGGCCATTTGGATGTCTTCTTTGGAATGCCAATATAGATCTTAATCACTGTGTCAGCATGGTTCTTTACCTTACCTCTTTTAGCTCTTTTTTTTTTTTTCTTGT
>NW_027878137.1:0-247 GCF_054177405.1 Leptonychotes weddellii | reverse complement strand
CCACCCTGAGCTGTGAGGTGGCCCAGGCCCAGACAGAGGTGACGTGGCACAAGGATGGGAAGAAGCTGAGTGCGAGCTCCAAAGTGCACGTGGAGGCCAAGGGCTGCAGCAGGCGGCTGGTGGTGCAGCAGGTGGGCAAGGCGGACGCTGGGGAGTACAGCTGTGAGGCCGGGGGCCAGAAGGTGTCCTTCCACCTGGACGTGGCAGGTCAGTGATGGGGATGTGAATTAGCCTTGTCTGGGAGGGT
>NW_027878136.1:0-247 GCF_054177405.1 Leptonychotes weddellii | reverse complement strand
CTCAGCAGATCCCACAGACGGGCCGGCTGACCCGAGGCTTCTGCCTGCGTGGTGACTTCGGGCCGGGGCAGACCGCTGGGGACGCCTGGACGGTCAGCCTGCAGGTGGGTTTTTTGCCTCTGGTGTAGATAGACTTGCTCTATCCCCCCTCGGCCTGCTGTGGGTGCTGGTCAGGCCGGAGGGAATGGCCTTGGAGTCCCCCCTGCCTGAGGGAGCCCAGCTCCTCAGTGCTGTGTGTCCCGGGACA
>NW_027878135.1:0-247 GCF_054177405.1 Leptonychotes weddellii | reverse complement strand
CCCAACCTTGCCCTTGGTACATCACTGGGGCCAGCCCAAGGAGCACAAGTGTTTGCCTAAGTCTATTTGAAAGGTAGAGAGAAGCCTCCAGCAGATATATCCTCAGGTGTCTGAAACTGAAATTCTACCATTACCAGAAATAGTAAAAATCATGACAAAAATAAGAGCCACCACTTGAACGCCTATGTGCCAGAAACGACGTGTTAAATGCTTTAGTTATATTTTAGAAGTGAGGAATTGGATGCCC
>NW_027878134.1:0-247 GCF_054177405.1 Leptonychotes weddellii | reverse complement strand
AGATGAATACCCCTCATTTGCATCAACATAGATGGAACTGGAGGGCAGTATGCTAAGTGAACTAAGTCAAGCAGAGAAAGTCAGTTATCATATGGTTTCATTCACAGTGGAACATAAGGAATAGCGCGGAAGACCACAGGGGAAGGGAGGGAAAAATGAATAGGAAGAAATCAGAGAGGGAGACAGACCACGAGAGACTCTGGACTCCGGGAAACAAACTGAGGGTCACAGAAGGGAGGGGGTGGGG
>NW_027878133.1:0-247 GCF_054177405.1 Leptonychotes weddellii | reverse complement strand
GTGAACATCTTCACGTCCCCAACAGGAACACATCTGCATAAATCGGCTTTTTTTTTTTTTAAAGATTTTATTTATTTATTTGAGAGAGAATGAGAGAGAGAGAGAGAGAGCACATGAGAGGGGGGAGGGTCAGAGGGAGACGCAGACCCCCCGCTGAGCAGGGAGCCCGATGCGGGACTCGATCCCGGGACTCCAGGATCATGACCTGAGCCGAAGGCAGTCGCTTAACCAACTGAGCCACCCAGGC
>NW_027878132.1:0-247 GCF_054177405.1 Leptonychotes weddellii | reverse complement strand
GATGTATCTTGAAAGAAGTTGCTGTGGCCGATGTCAAAGAGGTTATTACCTATGTTCTCCTCTAGGATTTTGACCTCACATTGAGGTCTTTCATCCATTTTGAGTTTATCTTTGTGAGTGGTGTTAGAGAATGGTTGAGTTTCATTCTTCTGCATGTGGCTGTCCAATTTTCCCAGCACCATTTATTGAAGAGACTGTCATTTTTCCATTTCATATTTTTTCCTGCTTTGTCAAAGATTATTTGACC
>NW_027878131.1:0-247 GCF_054177405.1 Leptonychotes weddellii | reverse complement strand
ACTGAGTAGTCAGAACTCCCGGTTTCAGGCAACAGAAACACAATTCCAAATGCCAGAGGTCAAGGGGCCTTTGTCGGTCAAGGACCACGAAGAAGGGTTCTGAGCTGGTTGCTCTCTGCGCCCTTCCTGTTCCGCTCTTCCTTCTTCCCTGCCCTGCTCTGTGCAGGGAGGCTGGTCCCAAGTCTGCCTGAGAGCAGCTCTTCAGCTCCTGGTTGGCTTCAGCCAGTTGGGGGGAGTTGGCAGGAGA
>NW_027878130.1:0-1714 GCF_054177405.1 Leptonychotes weddellii | reverse complement strand
TAGTTTCATTTTTTTATGTGTGAATGTCCAATTCTCCCAACACCACTTATTGAGGAGACTATCTTCTCTCCATTGAACACTCCTGGCTTCCTTGTCAAGTACTGACTGTACACATGAGTTTATTTCTGGGCTCTCGATTCTGTTCCATTGGTCTTTGTGTCTTTTTTTAAAAAAAATTTTATTTATTTGAGACAGAATGAGAGAGAGAGAGCAGGAGAGGGGGGAGGGTCAGAGGGAGAAGAAGCAGGCTCCCCGCCGAGCAGGGAGCCCGATGCGGGACTCGATCCCGGGACTCCAGGATCATGACCTGAGCCGAAGGCAGTTGCCCAACCGACTGAGCCACCCAGGCGCCCGGTCTTTGTGTCTCTTTTTATGTCAGTACCATGCTGTTACACTTTTTATACTGTGTAGCACAGATTCAAGTCAGGAAGTAAAATGCCTCCTGCTTAGTTCTTTCTCAGGATTGCTTTGGCTATTTGGGGTCTTTTGTAGTTCCATATAAATTTTAGAGCTGTTTTTTCTACCTGTTAAAAATGCCACTGGAATCTTATAGGGATTGCATCAAATCTATAAATGGCTCTTGGTAGTACTGACATCTTAACAATATTAAATTTTCCAATCCATGAATGTAGGTTACCTTTCCATTTATATTTGTCTTCTTCAATTTCTTTCCATCATGTCTTGAAGTCCTCTGAGTAGAGATCTTTTACTTCTTGGCTAAATTTATTCCGAAGCATTTTATTGTTTTGATGGTATTGTAAAAGGGATCATTTTCTTTAATTCTTTTCCTGATAATTCATTGTTGGTGTATAGAAACCCTATTGATTTTTTTTTTTTTAAGATTTTATTTATTTATTTGAGAGAGAGAATGAGAGAGAGCAAGCACATGAGAGGGGGGGAGGGTCAGAGGGAGAAGCAGACTCCCTGCCGAGCAGGGAGCCTGATGCGGGACTCGATCCCGGGACTCCAGGATCATGACCCGAGCCGAAGGCAGTCGCTTAACCAACTGAGCCACCCGGGCGCCCCTGAAACCCTATTGATTTTTGTATGCTAATTTTATATCTTGCAACTTTCCTGGATTCATTGATTAGACCTATCAGTTTTTTGGTGGAGTATTCAGGAATTCCTACATGTAGAATCATGTCATCTGCAAACAGAGACAATTTTACCTCTTCCTTTCCAATTATGGTATTTTTAATTTCTTTTTCTTGCCTAATTGCTCTGGCTAGGACCTTCCAGTACTATACTGAATAAAAGTGGTGAGAGTGGATCCTTCTCTTGTTCCTGATCTGAGAGGAAGATTTTTCAGTCTTTCACTATTGAGTGTGATGTTAACTGAGGGCTTGTAATATATAGCTTTTATTTTTTTTTTTAAAGATTTTATTTATTTGAGAGACAGAACACAAGCAGGGGGAGGGGCAGAGTGAGAGAGAGAGGGACAAGCAGACTCCCTGCCAAGTGGGGAGCCCGATGCGGGGCTCAATCCCAGGACCCTGAGATCATGACCTGAGCTGAAGTCAGACACCAACCGAGCGACCCAGGCACCCCATATATAGCCTTTATTATGTTGAGGTACATTCCTTCTGTACCTAATTTGTTGAGGGTTTTTTTTTTTTTAATCATGAATGGATATTGAATTTTGTCAAATGCTTTTTCTGTGTTTACAGAGATGATCATATAGTTTTTTCTTTCATTCTATTAATGTGATGTATCA
>NW_027878129.1:0-247 GCF_054177405.1 Leptonychotes weddellii | reverse complement strand
GAGACGTGCCCTGACCTGGAGGCAGGACTGGGGGCGCTGCGGAGGGGTGTACAACCCAGGATGCTGCAGTTTATAGCAGCACGGACAGAAATGGAGACAGTGTGGCCTGGAGAGCACACTGAAGAACAGACTGCGGTCTCTCTGCTCTGAGGCAGAGGGTTGGAAATGGTCTCTTCTGCTCTGACTCGCGGAAGAGACGCGGAAAGCCACCAGGGAAAGGCGCCAGAGAACAAAAGCCCCAAAGACT
>NW_027878128.1:0-247 GCF_054177405.1 Leptonychotes weddellii | reverse complement strand
TCGGAGTTATCAGCATATATATACACACACATAGGTATGTGTGAATATGGGTAACATGACTTGGGAGAATGTGCGTAACAAAAATTAGATCAAGGATAAATGCACAGCACACCAAATATTTAAGGGGCTGGCAACAAAAAAAACAAGCCAGCAAAACAGAAAGAGAAAAACCATCATCAATGTAACATCACTCAATACACGGGAGTATTTTGAAAATAGTGAATGTTCAGCAAGACCAGATGCTAAG
>NW_027878127.1:0-247 GCF_054177405.1 Leptonychotes weddellii | reverse complement strand
TTGACCCAAAGTCTGATAAATTTTTGTTAAACTATTGGATGTTATATATAAGCCCTACTTATTATCTAAGTTGGGCTTTAATTAATAAGTAAGTTAATAACTGATGGGCTTTAACTAAAAAACTTTGATTGATTTATAAATTAATTGAAGCTACTTAACCTCGTTTTAATTTAACCGATTTTAACAATGCAGGTCATTTAAAGGAGAACCAACTGTGAATTTAATTAAAAATACGCTTGCTGTCGCT
>NW_027878126.1:0-247 GCF_054177405.1 Leptonychotes weddellii | reverse complement strand
CAGGTCAAATAAAACTTTGGTAAAGTAGTATAAAATTTTGTCACAAAGAGTATAGTGAAGAACAGAATGTTGTGGGTGTATTTCAAAATTGTTATTTTTACTCTTCCCCAGCTGGAAGCAGGATGGGATTTTCCTGAATCTTCACAGTGTAAACCTGGTAGGTCTCCTGGAATTAAAACTCAAGAAAGTGTAGGGCTCCAATAAGACTGGGTCTTGAATTTTTACTCTCAGGCTAGTTCACACTGAG
>NW_027878125.1:0-247 GCF_054177405.1 Leptonychotes weddellii | reverse complement strand
GTCTCCTCTTGTCCTTTCCAATTCCCAGGAGCTGGGATACCTGTCGTGGAGGGGCAAAGCCAGGGATCTGCCCTGATTTCAAATCCCAGTTTTACCACTTATGTTCTGCATGACCCTGGGCAAGTAAACTCGCTGGGCCTCAGTTTCTTCACTGTAAAATGGGAACACCAGTAGCTTGCCCCGGACACCCAGACTTCTTGCCCCCGTGCGCTGTGCCTGCAGCTCATCCCCCACCAGCCCCCGTCAT
>NW_027878124.1:0-247 GCF_054177405.1 Leptonychotes weddellii | reverse complement strand
GCCTAATGAAGAAGCCCCAAGAGAAACCCTCACTGAAAGGCTGCACTGCTTAGGCGTGCCCAGAGAGTACTTGTTGTCTTGTAGACACCTGTTAGCCTGGACTTACTGGAAATGCATGGCCTCTGTGGCCCTGCCTCCTTTGTCACTTCTGGAATGGAACATGAAGAGATCTTGGAAGACTCTGACATGTGTCCCCATGAAAATGGGGGTGGATGGGATGAAGGTAGAGGCTGGTTGGAGCCACCTC
>NW_027878123.1:0-247 GCF_054177405.1 Leptonychotes weddellii | reverse complement strand
GACGGAATGCGTTCTTGTGTGAGTGCGGGGATAAAAGCAGGAGGAAGAGTGGGAGAAGGAGAATATAGAAAGCAGAATTAAAGCAAAATTTGAGACAGATGGCAGGAGAGGAAACTAAGACATTTCCTTTCTTGGTGTAACTGAGGCAATGGATCGGAGCTGAGTGTTGAGCTCCAGAAGACCGCTGTGTGAGAAGCCCCGAGAGGGAGCACTGGGTGGTACCCGGGAGCTGGAGCAACCCAGCCAG
>NW_027878122.1:0-247 GCF_054177405.1 Leptonychotes weddellii | reverse complement strand
AATATTCTGTCTGGAGAAGACCCTTTATACCTTAGGGGGATAAACAAAAACAACAACAACAACAACAACACAAAACAAACAAACAAAAATACACTCATGGGTATCAGTTAGCCACAAAAGACTTCACCAATGAAGTGAGTATGGGGGCAATATTGCTGGTTATGTATGAGTTCAAAAACATGTTCTACTCACCAAAGCTTAATTGCGTACAAACCCTGCTAAGTACCCAATTTTCCAGCAACAACCA
>NW_027878121.1:0-247 GCF_054177405.1 Leptonychotes weddellii | reverse complement strand
TTTCTTCAGAGGACTGGTGGAAAGGCAGACATGGTCCCACAAATAACCTGAAGATTAATGGAGCGAGGTGTTCAGCCTAGATCTGCTGGACAGGACCCCATGGTCCAGGGGGTTCCAGAGCTTGAGCACGACCCTTGGGAGCTTCAGGCCTTGGTTTCCACCCGTATCAACCTGGCACCATAACCATAAATAATACTGCGCAGGGATGGACTGAGGTTATGTTCCCAGTAGAGTATGGGAATGTCTT
>NW_027878120.1:0-247 GCF_054177405.1 Leptonychotes weddellii | reverse complement strand
AAGGATAGGAATTAACTGCTGGATCCAGCTGTGCCTGAAGCTAGTCAGCCCGGGGAGCCTTTAAGTTTCCTCAGCCGACACCTTCAGTTTTTTTTGTTGAAGCCAGCCACGCTTACTTGCAACTTAACTGTCTCTTTTAGCCGATCTCTGGGCACGCGGGAGGGAGAGGCCTGCAGCAGGCTGAAGGCAATGGCCTGCCTAGGGAAGGCCTTGAAAACCTGGACTGTTTCTCTAGTTTTTTTTTTTT
>NW_027878119.1:0-1714 GCF_054177405.1 Leptonychotes weddellii | reverse complement strand
CTAATGTTTGTGCTTGTGAAGTTTGTTTAAGAAGTCCTTCTCCACTCCTAGATCAACAAAATTCTTCTCCTACACCTTCTCCTATTAACTTCCCAGTGTCCTATTTCGTATTTATGTCTTGACTCCTGGAATCGGCCTTTGCATGTGGTCTTAAGCAGGTATTCAGATTGAGTTTCCTTCATAAAAGGACCAGCTTTCCCACCACAAACTCCTGAACAATCCACCATTTCCCTTTGATTTGTGCTCCCACTTTTATCACATGTTGAGCTGTGAATCATGGGGGGATAGTTTCTGAAGTATCCAATCAATTTGATCAGTGTCTGTGTCTGTTCCAGATTCACACTTAAAAAAGACTATGATGTGTAATATGTCTATGATGAGTCTCCATCCCTGCCAGAGCATTTCTTTCCTATTGACTCCATTTTTAGAAGATTAGTACAGTTTTGCACTGACCTCATTTTTCAGAAGGAATTTGAGGAAACTTTTATGAGATGTGCAGCTGATTCACTGGAAGTGTAAATGCAGTCGCCCTGATGTTATAATTTGAGGAAAAAGTGTCATCATTACCATATTCGCTGACCTCAACTGAGAGTGTAGACTGTTCTCCATGTATTCAAATTGCCTTCTACATTTTTATTAATGGTAAACATTTCTGATTTGCAGGTATTGCATGTTTTTGATTGATTCCTAGATATTTTCTTTTTTTTTTTTAAAGATTTTATTTTTATTTATTTATTTGAGAGAGAGAGAATGAGAGACAGAGAGCATGAGAGGGAGGAGGGTCAGAGGGAGGAGCAGACTCCCTGCCGAGCAGGGAGCCCGATGCGGGACTCGATCCTGGGACTCCAGGATCATGACCTGAGCCGAAGGCAGTCGCTTAACCAACTGAGCCACCCAGGCGCCCTGATTCCTAGATATTTTCTAACAGAGGGTTCCAAAGTGTGCTGTGAGGACTCTAGGGTCCCAGAGACCCTTTTTGGGGGACCATCAGGTCTTCACTTTTCCAATGAAGGTGAGGATGTATTTTTGTCATATGCTTCAACTAAAACCACATATTGCCACAGGCTGAATGAAGAAGCAGATACAAGCATCATCTTGTCTCCCACCCAGCCAGCATGGGACAAATATGCCAGAATGTAAAAAAAAAAAAAAAAGTGACACTCTTGTCACTAAATATTCATTTTGTAAAAGTAGTTACTTTCCTAAAAATATGCTGCTTACAAAGACATTGAATAGGTTGACTCTTCTGAATGTATCCAAAACTGAATATTTTCAGAGAACCTCAGTGTTCCTTTCTAATATGATGAACATGGGGAGTGATAATGCACCAAACAAAAGCCCATTAGAGGCTCAAGTTTTCTTGCATGTAAAAAAATCGCGAGACCAAAATATTAGCTGTTTCTTTACACTTTGTGTCACTCTTGGGAATGGTATCTTACTTTTTACTTCAAATTCATAATTTGAATGATTACTACTGGTGTAATTCTATGAGAAATACTGGTTTTTGGAAGTGGGTCTCATGTTCTGCGGATCTGTGCTCTCTCTTGCCGTGGTATGTTCTGACTTCATTCTTTGCTTTTTCTGGGTGCGCGAGCCAGTCTCTTCCTGTCAAATCCTCATACCTTCTTTCTTTTTCTTTCCTCAGAGCACCACTCAGGGCTTTCAGTTCTATGCTAAAGAACAGCAGAAACAGTGAGTATCCTTGTCATTTTCC
>NW_027878118.1:0-247 GCF_054177405.1 Leptonychotes weddellii | reverse complement strand
CTGCTGGCTTTGAAGATGGATGAAGGGGCCATGAGCCAAAAAATGGAGCTCTAGAAGCCAGAAAAGGCAAGGAAACAGATTCTCCCTTAGAACCTCCAGAGGAAGCATAGCCCTGCTAACACCTTGATATTTGGCTCAGTGAAACCACTTCTGACTTCTGATTCCAGAAAAAAAGACAATATTTGTATAATATATTTGTATAATAAATTTTTGATGCTTTAAGTCACTAATTTGTGGTTATTTGTTT
>NW_027878117.1:0-247 GCF_054177405.1 Leptonychotes weddellii | reverse complement strand
ACCAACATCAACATCAGGCAGAAACTGGAGCTTCCCAAGCTTCACCCCTACTTGCACCCTCCTCCTCTTTTTCCTCAAAGCTTTGGCGTTTGCAGGATCCCTTACTTCGTCTGAACCCCCAAAGGCTGTGTCTTCATCCAGAGCCCTGCATCTCACCCATGAATTTACTATGCCCACTCAACAATCCCCATCACCCCTGCTGCCCTGCACAGTACTTCATTTTCTTACAGGGTTCCCTACCCACCCA
>NW_027878116.1:0-247 GCF_054177405.1 Leptonychotes weddellii | reverse complement strand
AAATCTTTAAAAAAAAAAAAAAAGAAAAGAAAGGGGAGATAAGACTGTAGGGCAATTGGCATCCAACAACTGGCACTTTTAATTAAATTGTATGGCCCTTTATATTCAAGCTATTTTAATCAAGAATTTTTTTTTAAATCCCAGGATGCATTAAGTTCAAAAAGATAATCAGAGCTCTGTTCTTTTGTCTTTGAGGAACTTTTTCAGAGAAATAACAGGAACTCAAAATACTTCCTCAGCATGGGAA
>NW_027878115.1:0-247 GCF_054177405.1 Leptonychotes weddellii | reverse complement strand
CCATCAACCTTCTTTCCATTTTGTTTGCCTTTGTGGAAGAGGAAGACCGCTCATGGTTGTTCCCACCCATTCCGTGGCCTGAGCAGTGGGAGCTGCAGACCAGTCTTCCGTGGCCCCGGGCCGGACGCTCCAGTCCTCAATGGGGAACTGCTGAATAGGCACAGAGCACCTGCACGCCGTCAGACCAGTCTGTGACTTCAGGTTGAATAGCAGTGAACTCAGGAACTGGAACAGTCCTTTCACCCTG
>NW_027878114.1:0-247 GCF_054177405.1 Leptonychotes weddellii | reverse complement strand
AATGACAGAAAATATAAAATAAGTAAATTGTATAGTCTGCTAGACAGTGGTAAGCACCAGAGAGGAAAACAAAAAATTAAGCAGAGTAAGAGGATAGAGAGTGCCAGAGAAACAGCTGTAGTTTTAAAGATGGCGAAGACACCCTCATAGGAAGGAGACATTAGATGGGGGAGCCCATCAGGAACATATCTGGGAGAGGAATATCTAGAAGGTATCTAAGAGTGACAGAGGTAAAGCAAGAATCACA
>NW_027878113.1:0-247 GCF_054177405.1 Leptonychotes weddellii | reverse complement strand
CTTCATCATCACCAGCACCATCCTCATCATCACCACCACCAGCACCATCACCATCCTCACCATCATCACCACCAGCACCATCATCATCATCATCACCAGCACCATCCCCATCATCACTATCACTATCACCATCACCATTATCAAGCCGTTGAGTATTTATTTTAAACAGCTGTTGAGCACCGTTTGAGGTCACCGCCCCGGGAATACCCCTGTTCTTTTTTGTCTTACCTAAGGAATTTCTTGAGAT
>NW_027878112.1:0-247 GCF_054177405.1 Leptonychotes weddellii | reverse complement strand
GAGAAAAGCATAAAACTGCTGATAGAGTGAGGAGCAAATAAATATCACTTGTACCTTTTGGACTCATTGCATTAGTGGAGACAGCACGCTGTTTATTAACTTTTGCATATTAAATCATGGTGTGTATCCCAGAAAATTTTTGAAAAATAAACATATTATGTTTTTATTTTCTAATTGTTGCTATTGTAAATTTCACATGCTTGTATATACTTGTTCTTCTATATGCATGTTCTAGCCAAGCTGGTCT
>NW_027878111.1:0-247 GCF_054177405.1 Leptonychotes weddellii | reverse complement strand
AGTGTTCGAAAAGGCATCTGCAATATTGGAGTGCTGAACACAGACCTCATCATAACTCCACCACAAGAAAAGCTACTCTTCCAGACCAAGGAGGGGAGAAGCGGGAGGAATTATACCAGCACTGCATTTTGCCCCCCGATTACAAAATTCTAGGTTCCTAGGAAAGAATTCAGCCTGCCGTCATGTCGGTAAAAATGATTAGTTTTATACCACAAAACCTGGTGAAGAAAAAGGGGGGAAAGCAGCA
>NW_027878110.1:0-247 GCF_054177405.1 Leptonychotes weddellii | reverse complement strand
GGGCTCTTGAAAGGACACCGTGTGGTGATTCTGGGGGGAGCAGACCACCCATTGGGGGTGCAGGGGATAAGCCCCAGTGACTCAGAGCCTGGGCAGAGGCTCCCAGCGCCATCCGGGAGTTGGGACGACCTGCGGGGTCAAGATGGGCACAGGGGAGGCCGGTCGGCAATGACGCCAGGACTCTTGAGAATAGACACCCAAGGGACGAGATGGAGCAGCGAGCAGCGTGGGGGGGGGAGGTGAGCGA
>NW_027878109.1:0-247 GCF_054177405.1 Leptonychotes weddellii | reverse complement strand
CGTGTTGACTGAACCTGGATAAAATGGCTTTGAAGAATTCAACATTTCTTTTTTTTTTTTTTTAAAGATTTTATTTATTTATTTGAGACAGAGAATGAGAGAGAGAGAGCACATGAGAGGGGGGAGGGTCAGAGGGAGAAGCAGGCTCCTTGCCGAGCAGGGAGCCCGATGCGGGACTCGATCCAGGGACTCCAGGATCATGACCTGAGCCGAAAGCAGTCGCTTAACCAACTGAGCCACCCAGGCG
>NW_027878108.1:0-1714 GCF_054177405.1 Leptonychotes weddellii | reverse complement strand
ATGCCAGTGATGAGACAGGGACTGTCCCTTTAGACTCTTCCTGAAGAGACTGTTTGAGAAGGATTGGTCTAAATAATAATGTATATTTTATAACTTCAAATGAATTCAAATAGTTTTTTCTAGGAGTATATTCAGTTATTTCAAATATATTACTGATAAGGCCCAATTTTAGATTTTTAATTTTTTTTTTTCTGGGTAGTCAGTGCCTTTAATCTGAGTATACCCACATCTCTTCCATGGCTACCACAGGTCACCTGAAGGAATGAACAAAAATTCAAGTTATAAACATAGATGTTTCACTTGTGTTGGAAACAAACTCAAAGTACCTGTACCAACCTCAGTTGGTAATTGATGCTATTACCCTAGGTCAGGGTAGCATAAAGGCTGTCACTATTCAAGAGACCTTGTAGCTGAGGAGTTGAGAATCCAAACTCTGAAACAAGAATGCTTGGTTTCAGTTCCAAGCTCCACCACTAGTAGCTGTGTAATACTGGGCAAGTTACTTAAACTTTCTGAGCCTCATTTTTCTTACTTATATAATGAGGATCATGGCAATGGTCCCATGTCATAAATTTGTTTGGAAAAAAACTCAGTAAAGATTGTCATCATTATTTTTGGTACTATTTCATGCACTTAGAGCAGAGAAGAAGGCTAGGGTAATCCACATTTCTATCCAACACACACATGGTTGTTTTGAGCCTTACTAGTGGATGAGAAAATGCAAGTATACAAGTTTCAACTGTATTTTTACTCTCCTCTTAATCTTCCTAACCCAATAGATTTTTCTTTTCTTTTTTTTTTTTTCTTGTTCCCACTTCTTCTTCAGGAAGCTCTGTATCTTTATTTACCCCAATTTTCAAATATTGTCTCTTGTCATCAGTCTTTACACAACAAAAATTGATTAAGCATTTTCTAGGTGCCAGGCAGTATTCTTAGCTCTTGGGATAAAGAAAGGAATCAAATACTGTTTCTAAGAAGTCTACAGTTTCATTTGGGCTACTGCATATGTAATAAAGATGAGTATTGTAAATGTTAGGATAAATACATGAATGAGGTATAGAGATTTAAAAAGAGAAGTCGCAAAATTCCATGTGGGAGGGTTATGAGATATTCTGTAAATGATGCTTCAGCTGATCATAAAAAATGAATGTGTTCTTCAGGAGGACTGGGCAAAGGTGATCAGGTGAAATATTTGTGAGGTGAAGCTAATGTAAATAGGAATCATTCCGTACAGGCACATAAAGAAAACTTTTCTTTTTAGAAGAGGAGGTTGGTGGCAAAAATATGTCCTCACAACTAGATCCAAAGCCCTGCCAAAATAACACCCCCTAATTTTTATAAGGCAGAAGAGAGATCAACGTTTGCACTCAGTATTTCTACCAGAACTTTCTTTTTCAGGAAATCTTTGATTCTCTTCATTCTATTTTCTCCACTTTGCTGTGGCCAAAGAAACAAGCAGGAAAAAATATAATCAATTTGTTAAATATCACAGAGTGAAAATAAGATGGTTGTTTGGGGGCACCTGGGTGGCTCAGTTGGTTAAGCGACTGCCTTCGGCTCAGGTCATGATCCTGGAGTCCCGGGATCGAGTCCCGCATCGGGCTCCCTGCTCGGCAGGGAGTCTGCTTCTCCCTCTGACCCTCCCCACTCTCATGCTCTCTCTATCTCATTCTCTCTCTCAAATAAATAAATAAAATCTTTAAAAAAAAAAAAA
>NW_027878107.1:0-247 GCF_054177405.1 Leptonychotes weddellii | reverse complement strand
TGCACGCTGAAAAAACCGGCAGCGGGTTGGACGGCGGCGGAGGGGAGAGTGTCCCGGGGCCGCCAGGCTGGAAGTGCCGCGGAAGGAGCAGGTCCCACCCTCCCCGCAGCGCCGCCCGCTCTGTCTGGCGCCCCTAGCGGCGGGGCCTCGCATGGCGGCACCGGCCGGGGGAAGCGGGTCTGCGGGGGCCAGGCGGGGGACAGCTGGAGCTGAGCTATTCTTAGTAATTGGCGCACCACGTAAAAAG
>NW_027878106.1:0-247 GCF_054177405.1 Leptonychotes weddellii | reverse complement strand
CTGCCTTGGAAATAGCATCTGATCTCACAGGTTAAGGGCTCAGTCCTGTAAGACTGCCTCCTGCCCCCGAATTCAGACACCAGTCGGAAATCCCAGGATGTGACTTGTGCTTCTGACCAACTGGCTGCAGATTGGAGGTTCCAGTGACCTCCTCCGTAATTTGCTGCAGCGGCTCACAGAACTCAGGGAAACACGTTTATCTGTTTGTTAAAGGGTATGACAAAGAGTAAGAATCAAGAGCCAGATG
>NW_027878105.1:0-247 GCF_054177405.1 Leptonychotes weddellii | reverse complement strand
CCACCCTGAGCTGTGAGGTGGCCCAGGCCCAGACAGAGGTGACGTGGCACAAGGATGGGAAGAAGCTGAGTGCGAGCTCCAAAGTGCACGTGGAGGCCAAGGGCTGCAGCAGGCGGCTGGTGGTGCAGCAGGTGGGCAAGGAGGACGCTGGGGAGTACAGCTGTGAGGCCGGGGGCCAGAAGGTGTCCTTCCACCTGGACGTGGCAGGTGCGTGTCAGTTTGGGCAGAGGGGATAAGCTCCTGAGAA
>NW_027878104.1:0-247 GCF_054177405.1 Leptonychotes weddellii | reverse complement strand
CCTCGTGTAGAAACAGGTTCAGTTTATTGTCACTTCTCATCCTACCTTTTTTTTTTTTTTTCTTTTTTTTTTTTAAAGATTTTATTTATTTATTTGAGACAGAGAGAATGAGAGAGACAGAGAGCACATGAGAGGGGGGAGGGTCAGAGGGAGAAGCAGGCTCCCTGCCGAGCAGGGAGCCCGATGCGGGACTCGATCCAGGGACTCCAGGATCATGACCTGAGCCGAAGGCAGTCGCTTAACCAAC
>NW_027878103.1:0-247 GCF_054177405.1 Leptonychotes weddellii | reverse complement strand
TTTCCTGAGAAAAATCTAGCCTAGTGGTTTTTTAAAAGATTTTATTTATTTATTTATTTATTTATTTATTTATTTATTTATTTGACAGAGAGAGAGAGACAGCGAGAGAGGGAACACAAGCAGGAGGAGTGGGAGAGGGAGAAGCAGGCTCCCCACTGAGCAGGGAGCCCGATGTGGGGCTCGATCCCAGGACTCTGGGATCATGACCTGAGCCGAAGGCAGACACTTAACGACTGAGCCACCCAGG
>NW_027878102.1:0-247 GCF_054177405.1 Leptonychotes weddellii | reverse complement strand
CAAAAGACACTCTTCACAAGAGAGATTCCAAGCATCTTAGAAACCATATGCCAGGAACCAAAGACCAAATATATATTTCCCATTATATCATAATTTTTAAATATCATTCTTCACTGAAAGAAATCTAGGTTCCTTGAAGAAAGGGCTGGAACAGGAAGAATACAAGATGTGCCTGGAACATCTTATTAAGGCAAAATGCGTGTACATGCTCAAAGAATGATAGGGACATGTTAGAAAGACACAACAG
>NW_027878101.1:0-247 GCF_054177405.1 Leptonychotes weddellii | reverse complement strand
CAAAAACTTAATCTTTCTTTTTAAAAAAGATTTTATTTATTTATTTACTTATTTATTTATTTATTTATTTATTTATTTATTTATAGAGTGAGAACATGAGCAGGGGGAGGGAACAGAGGGAGAGAGAGAACCTCAAGCAGACTCTGTTCTGAGCGCAGAGCTGGATGCAGGGCTCCATCTCATGACCCTGAGATCATGACCTGAGCCAAAACCAAGAGTCAGACACTTAACTGACTGAGCCACCCAG
>NW_027878100.1:0-247 GCF_054177405.1 Leptonychotes weddellii | reverse complement strand
CAGCCTGTCAGGAGGCGTGAGGAGAGAGTGTGTGGGGATGCGGCCCCATAGTGCCCGAGTCTGGCTGCTCCCTGGGGTCCCTGTGTCCTCTCTCCTCGTGGCTGCTGGGCACTGCCATCTCCCTTTTCCTGAACTTTCACTTCCACGGTTAATCTTCGGTGCCTGGGAAGGGCACACCATGTAGGGAAACAGCATGAGCTCACGGTCCAAAGGCAGGCAGCATCCTGGCCTCTTTGGCAACATTTTC
>NW_027878099.1:0-247 GCF_054177405.1 Leptonychotes weddellii | reverse complement strand
TTCCTAGAAACATCGCCAAAGGCAAGGGAAGCAAGGGCAAAAATGAACTATTGGGACTTCATCAAGATAAAAAGCTTTTGCAAAGCAAAGGAAACAATCAACAAAACCAAAAGACAACCGACCGAATGGGAGAAGATATTTTGTACCTCTTTTTAAAAGTTACTTTTAAATTGTCCTGAAGCAAAAATTATTCAATTCTGATCATATTAGATGATACACAGTTCCCACCATTATCTCTTGTCATGCT
>NW_027878098.1:0-247 GCF_054177405.1 Leptonychotes weddellii | reverse complement strand
ACTATGAGACTATGGACTCTGAGAAACAAACTGAGGGTTCTAGAGGGGAGGAGAGTGGGGGGATGGGTTAGCCTGGTGATGGGTATTAAAGAGGGCACATTCTGCACGGAGCACTGGGTGTTATATGCAAACAATGAATCATGGAACACTACATCAAAAATAAAAAAAAAGGCAATGGGGTATCAAGGGCAGATTGAAAAAAGAAATGGTTATAAAAGAGGCTTTGTAGAAGTTTTGGTGGAGGATC
>NW_027878097.1:0-1714 GCF_054177405.1 Leptonychotes weddellii | reverse complement strand
AAAAAAAAAAAAAAAAGACTAATTCCTCATCACCAAATGCCACAGGGCCCCAGCACCGTGCAGGGGACCCAGACAGCTTGCTAAGGCATTAATGATCTATAATTGCTTTTCCTGCCTTGCCGCCTCTCATGGATTTTTCCTTCACATATAGGCCTTTGGGGCCTCAGCCCAAAGGAACATGATGGATGATGAAACTTAATTTGGTCCCTTTAGGTAGGAGGGCCCTTCAACAATACAGAGCGAAGCCTTCCATTTACGGCAAGCCATGTCAAGTTAATCATTATACTCTTGAACTGCAAATTAAGTGGAGAAATAGTTCTCTTCTGCCACAGTACTCTTTTTTTCTTTTTAAAGATTTATTTATTTTAGAGAGAGAGCACAAGATCGGGGTCGGGGGGCGGAGGGGCAGGGGGAGAGGGAGACAGAATCCTTGAACAGACTCCCCACTGGCCGGGGAGGACCTCGGGGCTCAATCCCAGGTACCTGAGATCATGACCTGGGCCGAAATCAAGAGCCAGCCACCCAACTGACTGAGCCACCCAGGCGCCCCATAGTACTCTTTTTAATAGACTTGATTTTTTAGAGCAGTTTTAGGCTCATAGCAAAGTTGAACAAAAAGTATAGAGAGTTCCCATATACTCCTTGCCCTCAGCCATGCACAGCCTTCCCCATTATGAACATCCCACACTAGAGTGGTACATTGGTTACAATTGATGAGCCTACACTGACACATGATAATCACCCAAAGTCCGTCGTTTACAGTTCACTCTTGGTGCGGAACATTCTCTGGGTTTGGACAAATGTATAATGATCTATATCCACCATTACAGTGTCACATAGAGTAGTTTTACTGCCCTAAAAATCCTCTGTGCTCCACCTATTCATCTTTCCTCGCCTCCAATATCTGCCAACCCCTGATCTTTTTACTTCTCCACAGTTTTGCCTTTTCCAGAATATCATATAGATGGAATCCTATAGTATGTTGCCTTTTCAGATTTTTTTTTTTTCACTTAGTAGTGTGGACTTAAGCTTCTCCCATTTTCTTCTCAGGGCTTGAAAACTCGTTTCTTCTAGCGCTGAATAATATTACTTTGTCTGGATGTACCACGATTTATTTATCCTTTCACCTGTTGCAGGACTTCTTAGTCGCATCCAAGTTTTGGCACTTATGAATAAAGCTGCTGTGAACACTCATGTGCAGGGCTTCATGTGGACATAAGTTTTCAATTCCATTTGGGTTAAATACCAAGGAGCATGATTGCTGAATCTTACAGTAAGAGAATGTTTAGTTTTGTCAGAAGCCACCAAACTGTCCTCCAAAGTGGCTGCACCATTTTGCGTTCCCACGAGCAAAGAATGAGCATTCCTGTTACTCCCCCTCACCAGCACTTAGTGTTGTCAGTGTTTTAGATTTTGACCATTCTGACAGATGTGTAATGATATCTCCCTGATTTATTTTGTAATTCCCTAATGACATTGATGCTTATATCTGCAGTAATGTTTTTAATATATTAGACTTTTTGATTCTGTCAGACCCAGCACAGTTGTTGTTGTTGTTGTTGTTGTTTTAAGCAGGACAATGCTGTTTTATTGAAGCAAATAAAATGCAAAGAAGCTAAGCATACTTTCTGCTAATGTTTCGATTCATAGGCTCCATGAGAACAAAGATCCCGTCTACCTTGTTCTTCATGGTGATCCCCAATCCAGCCCAGTG
>NW_027878096.1:0-247 GCF_054177405.1 Leptonychotes weddellii | reverse complement strand
GTGAATCTCTCCTGGAGCTTCAGGGGAATACCTGAAGTCTTCAGTGGTGTCCCATGAATGTCTAGCTGAGCTGGAACTTAAAACTCTCTGGAACTACATTAGCCTGGTGTATCTGTTTAGTCTTTAGCTGTGTAGCAGCCACAATGTTGTGCTTTAGAAAGTCTTACCAGTGCTGGTCTGGATGTGCAGTCAGACCTCAGCTCAGGGTTAGAGGAGAACAACATACCCAAAAGCCTGCATGGGTGTT
>NW_027878095.1:0-247 GCF_054177405.1 Leptonychotes weddellii | reverse complement strand
GGCTGGACTGCTTATCCATGTAACCATGGATATGTTCATGAAGCTCCTGGTACCACACATGGTTTCCTCCTTTGTCAGATTGAAGCTAATGATCTTACGTGCCTCAGAATTGCCGAGATTACATGGGATATTTTATGGCTAGTGTTTAGGACAGATCCTGACACATAGGAAACTCTTAATAATATTGACTTTTATTACTGTTAGTTTCTGGACCAGAGTTTTTTATTTTTTTTGTTTTTATTTTTAT
>NW_027878094.1:0-247 GCF_054177405.1 Leptonychotes weddellii | reverse complement strand
CCATCAAAAAAAAGAAAAAAGAAAAAACACAAAATCTTGCCATTTGCAAAGACGTGGATAGAACTGGAGAGTATTATGCTGAGTGAAATAAGTCAATCAGAGAAAGACCTGTATCATATGACCTCACTGATATGAGGAATTCTTAATCTCCGGAAACAAACTGAGGGTTGCTGGAGTGATGTGGGGTGAAAGGGTTGGGGTGGCTGGGTGATAGACATTGGGGAGGGTATGTGCGATGGTGAGCACT
>NW_027878093.1:0-247 GCF_054177405.1 Leptonychotes weddellii | reverse complement strand
GCTGTCCTATGTGTCCATCACCTGTTCCATCCTGAAGATCCACACCTGAGAGGGGAGACACAGAGCCTTTCAGACCTGTGCTTCCCACTGCATTGCGGTCCTTTGTTTCTTTGTTCCCTGTGTTCTCATTTACCTGAGGCCAGGCTCCCGGGATGCTGTGGATGGGGTTGTGGCAGTTTTCTACACGGTGCTGACACCCCTTCTAAACCCTGTGGTGTACACCCTGAGGAACAAGGAAGTGAAGAAA
>NW_027878092.1:0-247 GCF_054177405.1 Leptonychotes weddellii | reverse complement strand
TCTGGAGAAGACCCTTTATACCTTAGGGGGATAAACAAAAACAACAACAACAACAACAACAACAACAACACAAAACAAACAAACAAAAATACACTCATGGGTATCAGTTAGCCACAAAAGACTTCACCAATGAAGTGAGTATGGGGGCAATATTGCTGGTTATGTATGAGTTCAAAAACATGTTCTACTCACCAAAGCTTAATTGCGTACAAACCCTGCTAAGTACCCAATTTTCCAGCAACAACCA
>NW_027878091.1:0-247 GCF_054177405.1 Leptonychotes weddellii | reverse complement strand
GTTATTGCTTCTGAGCAGCCCACACACGGAGGCTCCTGGACGGACCCCAGCCTGGCCCGAGGTGACAGCTTGGATGGAGAGACCCCCCTTCCAGCTTCACCGGAAGCTGGCGTGTCTCTGACCTGGGTGATCTTCCATGTGGGCCTCGTTCCGTCTCACCGCGTGCTCCCGAAGAGCCCGGTCCTGGCTGTCCCCAACGGTGTGTGCTCCCCACAGAGGCCGCGCCTCCTCCGGGGGCCCTCACGAG
>NW_027878090.1:0-247 GCF_054177405.1 Leptonychotes weddellii | reverse complement strand
CCTCCTCTGCCACATGCTCTGTCTTCTCTTGCCATGGCTAATTCTAACAATAAAGCAAGCTGTTGGTAGGCTCCCAAAAACTGTCCCTACTGGGCACTTCCTCTAGGCCACCTGGGGGCACTTGCAGCTTTGGGGGTTAGCAGCAACTGCCTGCGATTAATACTATCAGAGAACTCTCTCTGCTGTGTTTCCTGTAGCTTAACAGGCCTAACTGGTCTTTACGGTTCCTAATGCGGCTCCTATTAGC
>NW_027878089.1:0-247 GCF_054177405.1 Leptonychotes weddellii | reverse complement strand
GTTGATTGACAATGGCTCAGAGCTTCCCGTATCATCTCATTTAATTTCTTTTTTTTTTTAAAGATTTTATTTATTTTTTAGAGAGCGAGCGAGAGAGAAACAGCATGAGAGGGGAGAGGGTCAGAGGGAGAAGCAGGCTCCCAAGGAGCAGAGAGCCCGATGCGGGACTCGATCCCAGGACCCTGGGATCATGACCCGAACCGAAGGCAGACGCTCAACCATCTGAGCCACCCAGGCGCCCCATCTC
>NW_027878088.1:0-247 GCF_054177405.1 Leptonychotes weddellii | reverse complement strand
CCCCTGGAAATTTTTAATAAAGAATCTCTAGGTTGAACTTTTTTCTTTAAGATTTTTATTTATTTATTTGAGACAGAGAGAATGAGAGAGAGAGAGAGCACATGAGAGGGGGGAGGGTCAGAGGGAGAAGCGGGCTCCCTGCCGAGCAGAGAGCCCAATGCGGGACTCGATCCAGGGACTTCAGGATCATGACCTGAGCCGAAGGCAGTCGCTCAACCAACTGAGCCACCCAGGTGCCCTAGGTTGA
>NW_027878087.1:0-247 GCF_054177405.1 Leptonychotes weddellii | reverse complement strand
GGGTCTGCTGCTGAAGTTCAGGTTACCATCAAGATAAAGGATGATAAGGTCACAATGTACATTTGGGATGACTAGGTAGGAAGATTATGAGTATTTTTTAACTTGTGCCACTGCAGGGAAGAGGACAGGTTCATGAGGTATCTGGGCAAATACAGAGAGAGGATCTGTAGCATAAGGTGGGTAATGATATTGAGACCTGTGTGTGACCATGTCTGTGACCTCAGACATTGCACTAAGAACATTTGGA
>NW_027878086.1:0-1714 GCF_054177405.1 Leptonychotes weddellii | reverse complement strand
TTGAATCAGTAATCAAAAAATTCCCAACAGGGATGCCTGGGTAGCTCAGTCGGTTGAAGTGTCTGACTCTTGATTTCAGCTCAGGTCAAGATCCTGCCCCCCCCCACCCCCCCGCCAGCCACAGCTGATGGTCTAGAGCAGACACCAACCTAGGGGCAGTCAATCTGGGGTGGCCAGTAACCACATAGCCTGACTCTACGAGCAGGGCCCATCACAGAGTCCTCTGCCCGCCTCTCTCTCTCGTTTGTACTAAGGATTAAGGACCGAGCCATGGAAACTAGACTGAGATGCAGAATGAAGGGAGCCCCGAGGAAGGATCATGGTAAGCAGATGTTCTACATAAAGCAGAAACAGAAGATGGAAAAAGCAAAAGGAAAAGAAAACAGACCCTCAAGCAAGAACCAGGGAACGACATTTTAACTAATCCATAAACATCGGCTGCTTCCTTGAACCCTGAACACCCACCAGTTGTTTTATTCTTGAAATCCAGTTCATCAGTTTTATTGATGTGATGTGTAGGTGTAATCTTAAATGAATGTCTTCCTTGCAACCTAAGACATTCTCATGAAATGAGTCTCTTGAGAGGGAATAACTTGCCCAAGTTTACAGAACAGAAGGGACCTTCAAGACAAGCTGATCCCAAGCCCAGCTGAGCTTCAAGCCAACAGCCAGCCCCCCACCCGGTGGCTGTGTGTAAAAAAGTGTCCTGGATGTCCAGCCCCCTTGAGCCTTCAGATACCTCTGAGCATCCACACAAGCATGGAGAGACCCCGAGCAAGAACTGCCCAGCCATCCCATAGAACCACCGAAATAACAAACTGGTATAAGACACTGAGAATAGGGTGGTTCATGACACAGCAACAGATAACTTACAATGTAGTTACTAGTGAGGGACAAGTTTTATGTTGTTGCTTTGTGAACGCATCATGCAGAGAGAATATGATTTCCATCCCATGTCTGCTATCACTGCTCTAAAATCATTTGGCACATCGCTTCGTTGAGTTTCATAAAACAAAAACGTAAAATGAGAGCATTAGACTACATGATCTTTGAGATTCCCTTTTGGGTTCTTTAAAATTCTGATTGCCAACAAATGACACAATCCAAACACGGCCTGCAGGGCTGGTTCCCCAGGCTCAGCAGCTTTCCTGCCTTATAAACTGTGGAGGGGAAAGAAAAGTCAAACGTGAAATAAAACTGCTTTTAGAGGCACAGTTGGTGCTTACAATTTTTTTGAATTGAAATATCACTTTCATGGGTACTTTGACTTAATTTCAACTGTTTTTTCTCACTCACTTACTTGATCTGAGGTCACTTCCTAAGCCAGTGAAGTAAGAGGAAACACAGACAGGTCCAAAGTGAATTGTCAACACAGACCAGTTAAGTAATCATTTCCGTTTTGAAAATTCTTTCACTCTCCTCTGGAGGCTTGTATCAAGGTTCCCAACGTTTTCCAACCAATGGGCATGTCTACCCAACCTCCTGCCCCTTAGGTTATTCCTCCCCGGGGCAGCCGAGCAGGTGGAAAATACAAGCAAGTCACCCTTTACGTACGACAGACACCCAGCCTTCACAGAAGCCCCCCTCGGCAACAGGGACATGGCCTCACCCGCCTCCACCCTCTTTCTGGCACTTTTTTTTTCACTCCTAAGAAGGAAGAAAAGATCATGTATTTACCGCACCCTCTGCAGTGAACAAGGCACAGTTTTGTTGG
>NW_027878085.1:0-247 GCF_054177405.1 Leptonychotes weddellii | reverse complement strand
TTACCCCAAAGATACAAATGTAGGGATCCGAAGGGGTACGTGCACCCTGATGTTTATCACAGCAATGTCCACAATAGCCAAACTATGGAAAGAGCCAAGATGCCCATCAACAGATGAATGGATGAAGAAAATGTGGTATATATATATACAATGGAATATTATGCAACCATCAAAAGGAATGAAATCTAGCCATTTGCAATGACGTGGATGGAACTAGAGGGTATTATGCTGAGCAAAATAAGTCAAT
>NW_027878084.1:0-247 GCF_054177405.1 Leptonychotes weddellii | reverse complement strand
GCGGCCATTATGGGAAAAGTATGGAGGTTCCTCAAAAACCTAAAAAAAAATGACCATATGATCCAGGAATCCCACTTCTGGGTATATAGTCAAAAGAATTCAAAGTAGGATCTTGAAGAGATATTTACACACCCACGATTGCAACATTATCACAATAGCCAAGATATGGAAACAACTTAAATGTCCACCCAGAGATAAAGAAAATGTGGTATATACACACAATGGAATATTATGCGGCCTTAAAAAA
>NW_027878083.1:0-247 GCF_054177405.1 Leptonychotes weddellii | reverse complement strand
TCCCTCGTGCTGTTACAGTGGAGAGGCTGTCGTGTTTTCCCGCATCTATCTCCACAAAACCCGACACCCACTGGAGTTCCCTTCCCGGAAACCCAACGGGACGGTCTGGAGGAAGCGCACCGCTACGTCACAGCAGCCGCCACCCCCGCGCTGCAAGAGAGCCCGTAAGGGGCCGCCCTGTCCCCGCGAGGAACCCTGGAGGGGGTGAGGAGAGACACCCTCCCCACGTCCCAAGGGGTCAGGGGTA
>NW_027878082.1:0-247 GCF_054177405.1 Leptonychotes weddellii | reverse complement strand
TTTAAGGCAACACTGTAATTCATCCTTTTACTTTATCTGGAATAATAAGTGAATCATTCTCCGATTTACAATGGATAAACTGGCTCTGACTTTGCTGAGCTTTTTTCTTAAGGTCACCACAAATCAAGAAGACACTTGATATGTTAACAATTTAACAATGAACCTACATTTTGGGTTCCTATTGGGATTAAACCATGAGGCAGTTCCTTGAGAAGGCACCTCTGCCCTTTCAGGAAGTGGCCTTGTG
>NW_027878081.1:0-247 GCF_054177405.1 Leptonychotes weddellii | reverse complement strand
AGAACACCCCTAACGTTGATTAATTTCCATTTAATCTTAAAAGAAATAATAATCTTACAAAGTTAGCAAGTAGCCAGGTATCTGTCCTATGACAAAATACCTAATTTTTTTTTTTTAAAGATTTTATTTATTTATTTGACACAGAGAGAGACAGTGAGAGAGGGAACACAAGCAGGAGGAGTGAGAGAGGGAGAAGCAGACTTCCCACTGAGCAGGGAGCCCGATGCGGGGCTTGATCCCAGGACCC
>NW_027878080.1:0-247 GCF_054177405.1 Leptonychotes weddellii | reverse complement strand
TGTGTCTCTCTCTGTCAAATAAATAAATAAAATCTTAAAAAAAATCTAATTAGTATGAATTAAGAATTGCTACCTCAGCTCTCTTTTGTGTTCCATTAGCATGGTAAATAGTTTTCCATCCCCTCACTTTCAATCTGAAGGTGTCTTAGGTTCGAAATGAGTCTCTTGTAGACAGCATATAAATGCGTACTGCTTTTTTGGGGGGGGGGTTTGGCAATATGTGTTTTTTTTTTATTCTTATGTTAAT
>NW_027878079.1:0-247 GCF_054177405.1 Leptonychotes weddellii | reverse complement strand
GATTTAAATAGCGGCCATTGGCCTGGTGATGGGTATTAAGGAGGGCGCGTACTGCGTGGAGCCCTGGGTGTTATACGAAAACAATGGATCGTGGAACACTACATCAAAAACTAATGATGTATTGTATGGTGACTAATATAACATAAGAAAATAAAATTAAAAAAAGAAAAAGTAGCAGCCATTCGATTATCACTCAGGAACTCCTGGGAGATAAGTGCCAATTTCCCTCTGGAGTCCAGAAATGGTG
>NW_027878078.1:0-247 GCF_054177405.1 Leptonychotes weddellii | reverse complement strand
CTCCTCGTGTAGAAACAGGTTCAGTTTATTGTCACTTCTCATCCTACCTTTTTTTTTTTTTCTTTTTTTTTTTTAAAGATTTTATTTATTTATTTGAGACAGAGAGAATGAGAGAGACAGAGAGCACATGAGAGGGGGGAGGGTCAGAGGGAGAAGCAGGCTCCCTGCCGAGCAGGGAGCCCGATGCGGGACTCGATCCCGGGACTCCAGGATCATGACCTGAGCCGAAGGCAGTCGCTTAACCGAC
>NW_027878077.1:0-247 GCF_054177405.1 Leptonychotes weddellii | reverse complement strand
ATGTAGGCTCCACTTAGTTGGTTAAGATCCTTCCATCAATGCAGACCACACCAGGTACCTGTGTCTCCCTAAATACAGACCACACCAGGTACCTGTGTCCCCCTAAATGAAGACCACACCAGGTACCTGTGTCCCCCAAACAGCTTCGCACAGAGTGCTCCAAAGTAAAATCCTGTAAACCAACCCGAGACGAACGTGCATATATACACTTGAGTATATGTCAAAGCAGTTGGTCTCCAGCCAAGAC
>NW_027878076.1:0-247 GCF_054177405.1 Leptonychotes weddellii | reverse complement strand
CAACAGGAGCCAGGAAACCCAGGTGACATCAGAGGAAAAGACACCTTTATGTAATGTGTCCCCAGAGGTGGCACCCTCTGTCAATCATCAGCCAGGAGAAGGCACAAAAAGGTGGCTTTCGGTGAGGCACCACCCCACGGGGGGTGTCTTCCCTAATCAGCTGCCAGCCTGAAGAGGAGGGGGGGGTCCTTTGTGGTGTGCCTTTTCGAAAATGGCGCAGAGGTGCCCACTGAGTGGGAGAATGACA
>NW_027878075.1:0-1714 GCF_054177405.1 Leptonychotes weddellii | reverse complement strand
CTTCTTTTTTTTTTTTCACATATATTGTATTATTTGTTTCAGAGGTACAGATCTGTGATTCAACAGTCTTGCACAATTCACAGTGCTCTCCATAGCACATATCCTCCCCAATGTCTATCACCTAGCTGCCCTATCCCTCCCACCCCCCCACCACTCCAGCAACCCTCAGTTTGTTTCCTGAGATTATGAATTCCTCATATCATTAACAGGGTTTTTTTGTGGAGTCTTGACGGTTTTCTATATATAATATATCATCTGCAAATAGAGGCAGTTTTACTTTATCCTTTCTGATTTGGATGCCTTTAATTTCTTTTTCTTATCTAATAGTTCTGCCTAGGACTTCTGGTACTGTGTTATTTGTTCACATTCAGTTTAAAACTCTTCTTTGTGTACTTGAAAATTAATTCCAGTGTGACACTGGGGGAGCATTAAATGTATATATTAATTTGGGATAAATTGACATCTATACAATTTTCAATCTCATTGTGGATTTATTCAACTTTTTTATATTCTTTATTGAAAATTTGAAGTCTTATTCATAGTTTCTCAATACTATTAACTTTATTCTAGGTTGTTTTATTTTTTGTTCTATCATGAATGGGATTTTTTCTTATATTTTAATTGGTTACTTATGATATGTAGAAAATCTATTATTTCTGTTCATTTTATAATTGTACCATTTACTGAACTCTCTTACTATTCCTAATAGTTCCCCAGCTCATTCACTTGTTTCCTAGGAAGTGATAGTGTTGTGCATTATATTTTTGTGATGACAATGATGATTATGATGAAGGAAAAGCTCTGATTCTTCACCATATTGGTGGTTAAGCACAGTGTTTATGAACATACACTTGAGAATCAGGAAGATGTGAGTCTCTGCAATAGTTATGCTTTTTCCCCCTTTTTTTCTTGCATTTATTAAGCTAATATATATTTCCTTAAAGATTTATTTATTTATTTATTTGAGAGAGAGGCGGGGGAGGGATAGAGGGAGAGGGAGAGAGAGTCCTAAGCATAGAGCATAAGGCAGGATTCGATCTCACAACCCTGAGATCACGACCTGAGCTGAAACCAAGAATTGGTTGCCTAACCAACTGCTCCACCCAGGCACTCCTAAAATATATTTTTGTAAGTGGTGTTTATGGGTATTCTTGTCTCAGTGCTGTCATAAATGGTAATGCCTCTAGAGCAGCATCTCCAAAACTGGTATTTCATCAATCATTGGTCCTACAGTGTGTCTATCCAGAAAAATTGCACAGTTAAGTAGATTTATAAACAATGCAAACTACATTCTGCACTTTAAGGTTCACAGTGAATTTTGGCATTTTAAAATTATCAATTACCAATAATTTTACATTACTATAAGATATTCTCGAATCTAGTGTTTCCATCTTTTATGAACTGAAAATTCTTTCGTGGAACTGTTATTAATATTCCATAAGTAGTGTGTTCTTTTGAAAAATGCTGTTGTAATTTAAATTTCTGAATCCATATTCATGTGAGTGTGGCTGGTCTAGAATATTTTTTCAGACTTCATTATCAGGGTTAAATTAGTTTAAAAAAAAATAAATTGATTCATCTCCCCTCCTACTATCTTCTTTTTTTTAACATATAATGTATTATTTGTTTCAGAGGTACAGGTCTGTGATTCATCGGTCTTACACAATTCACAGCGCTCACCATAGCACATACCCTCCCCAGTGTCTATCACCCA
>NW_027878074.1:0-247 GCF_054177405.1 Leptonychotes weddellii | reverse complement strand
AGCACCCCTGTGAGCCCCTCGGAGAAGTGCGAGGTCAGCGCTGACCCTGGTCCTGCTGGTCCCACGGGCGGGAGGCCAGGCCCACGCGGGACCTCACGGCGCTGCAGGTGCGCCCCGTCAGCCTGGAAGAACCCCTAAGCCAGAGGCTGCTTTTAACACCTTTTCATGCTGCTGTGAAGGGTAAGGAAACTGAGGCAGGGAGGCCGGCGATCAAGTAAAGCAGGTGGATGGAAGCCGGGTTTGAGCC
>NW_027878073.1:0-247 GCF_054177405.1 Leptonychotes weddellii | reverse complement strand
GAGAGAGAGAGAGAGGGAGAAGCAGGCTCCCAAGGAGCAGAGAGCCCGATGCGGGACTCGATCCCAGGACCCTGGGATCATGACCTGAGCCGAAGGCAGACGCTTAACCATCTGAGCCACCCAGGCGCCCGGTATTAAAATTTTAACCAGTAATAGCTGAGGTAGAAAATAAAGTGAGCTGGCCGAGCAGAAAGAGCTTTGGATTAAAAATAACCTGGATTTAAATCCAGGGTCTTCCACTCACAGG
>NW_027878072.1:0-247 GCF_054177405.1 Leptonychotes weddellii | reverse complement strand
GAAGAAGATTGAACGGATGGGATGGAAACATAAATTCCACCAAGCTAATAATATATCGTTTTCTCAAAAACACTTATGATGCAGCCTATTGGTTCCTATTGGCTCAGGCTGTAGAGAAAGAACTGAAGACAAATAAATAATTGACTTTTCTAGGATCTGGTTTATAAAAGCAGGTGTGGGGGATCGGGGAGGAGGGTCCTTAAAATACGTGTTCTATGAGGTCTGTATGCAGACACCCAAGTAGATT
>NW_027878071.1:0-247 GCF_054177405.1 Leptonychotes weddellii | reverse complement strand
GCAGTGAAATGATTTTGTAGGGTATTATAATGTTGTATACATGTCATTATACATTTGTCAAAACCTAAAGAATGGATAATACAGAGTGAACCCTAATGTAAACTATGGACTTTGGTTGATAATGATGTGTCAGTGTTGATTCATTGTTACAAAAGCACTACACGATGTTAATGGTGGAGGAGGCTGTGTGTGGTGGCAGGAGGAAGGGACATGTGGGGAATGCTCTGTATCTTTCATTTAATTATGC
>NW_027878070.1:0-247 GCF_054177405.1 Leptonychotes weddellii | reverse complement strand
CATCACCAGCACCATCCTCATCATCACCACCACCACCACCATCACCAGCACCATCCTCACCATCATCACCACCAGCACCATCATCATCATCATCACCAGCACCATCCCCATCATCACTATCACTATCACCATCACCATTATCAAGCCGTTGAGTATTTATTTTAAACAGCTGTTGAGCACCGTTTGAGGTCACCGCCCCGGGAATACCCCTGTTCTTTTTTGTCTTACCTAAGGAATTTCTTGAGAT
>NW_027878069.1:0-247 GCF_054177405.1 Leptonychotes weddellii | reverse complement strand
GCTGGTCTATAATGACCATAGTGACACCACAGAGGCAATACCCTTCCAGCTAATGAATTCCAAATAATGGCACACAGCTCAAGAGATCCCCTGCTTTCAGTCACTGATGCTTTGCTGGTTATTGCTTCCTTTGCGTTGACCATGAAAACTCTGAGTCTATGAGCCTGAGGATAGAAGGAATTACATGGTTTCAACAGAGTCCTTTCATAGCTGAATACCATTCTGCCAAGAACAAGCTGAAGATGCT
>NW_027878068.1:0-247 GCF_054177405.1 Leptonychotes weddellii | reverse complement strand
GCTCGACAAATGTCATTTGGGTAGGTTAGTGGGTAGATGAAATTTTATTTATGCTAGTCAAGTGATTGATAGGAGCTGACTAGTTCATGGGACTAGTATACCCTATGATAAAGATTGAGAGCAGATTCTCTGCAGCTTGCTGAAGAAGATCCATACTGGCCCAATGGTTTTGTTCTCCGAAGTTTTGGAAAGTCCAATAAAATATGTTCTGTTAGTTCATAGTAAGGATATTAAAATGTTGCAGCCT
>NW_027878067.1:0-247 GCF_054177405.1 Leptonychotes weddellii | reverse complement strand
GCAAAAAGGTGATTTTATTAAAGCCCGGGGACAGGACCCGTGGGCAGAAGGAGCTGCAATGGGGTCAGGAGGAGTGGCCCATTATATACTTTCAAGTTGGGAGGGGGGTAGGGATAGCATAAGTCTCTAAGGAAATTTGGAAGCGAGGTTTCCAGGATCCTGAAGGGGCTAGCTATTGTTGGGAAAAGGTCATTTATTATAGTCTAATAAAACCTTAGTCAGGAGACCCTTCAGATGTATATTGGTG
>NW_027878066.1:0-247 GCF_054177405.1 Leptonychotes weddellii | reverse complement strand
AAAATGCTACAATGCCTTTGGTCCCACATACCTTCATGCCCAGTGCCGGGGGTTTTAAGCATCCCCAGGTGCTGGAAAAGGAGGCTTGTTCCGGGCAGAGTCCTGTCACTGGCCCAAGTGTGTGCAGCCTCATGCCATGCAGGTGCTGGGCAGTGCATGTCTTCAGGACAAGTGGATGCTGGCTGGACTTCCCTAGCAGCGCCCTCCTGGGATTCAGAACAGCAGCAGGGTGGGGCAGGTCTGTTTT
>NW_027878065.1:0-247 GCF_054177405.1 Leptonychotes weddellii | reverse complement strand
AAATGGTAGACTAGGAGAAAAAAATTGCTGAGGTAGACAATAAGGCATCACTCCTATCTGCTTGATTCTAGGTAGAACTTTTTTTTCTTCAATAACTTGTGGCTTCTATCTGAAACTCAGGTGGGTTTGATGCCTGAATATAGAGTATTTGCTTGTTATAAAGAAAATATAGCCAATAATTTTAATTTAGGTTGACTCAATAAATATATAGGATATTTGCACAGCACTGTTAACAAGTTTTTTTTTT
>NW_027878064.1:0-1714 GCF_054177405.1 Leptonychotes weddellii | reverse complement strand
CGAATATCACCTCGGATTCACTTCTCCGCACGTCCTACCTTCCAGAAAGTGGTCGCTTTTCTGATGAGAGAGTTGTTGCTCTTCTTTTCTTCGATCTCCTGTTGAGTTTGTAGGTGTTCAGAATGGTTTGATCCCTATCCAGCTGAATTCCTGAGAGGAGACGAAATCCAGGTCTCCTACTCCTCCGCCATCTTGCTCCCCGATCCGAGGGTGTGATATTGTGATTTATAATAAGAAATGTATATTTGGTCTTTGTCCCCATTTCTGGCACAGAGCTCTTAAAACCCTTTGGATTTCCTAATGGATAAGTGTGATCAAGGTGTTTTTTGCTATGTTAATGAGATGACTTTTGGGAAGTACCTAAGGATGGGAGCTGGTTGTCAGGGGGAACCAACCAGGTGATTAGAGGATTGGAACTTTTAGTCCCAACCCCTGACCTCTGGGGAAGGAGAGGGGTTGGAGGTTGAATTAATCACCAAAGGCTGATGATTTGATCAACCATGCCTGTGTAATGGAGCCTCCATATAAACCCAAAAGAATGGAGTTCTGAGAACGTCTAGTTTGATGAACATGTAGAGATTTGGGGAGAGTGGTTCACTCAGGGCATGGAAGCTCCACACTCCTTCCCTATACCCTATGCATTTCCTATCTGGCTGTTTCTGAGTTACATCCTTTTATAATAATCCGATAATCTAGTAAGTAAAATGTTTTTGAGTTCTATGAGCTGCTCTAGCAAATTAAACCCAGGGGGGAAGTCATTGTAACCTGTGAGCCATAGCCAGTCAGTCAGACGCTTAAGTAACAACCTGTACTTGCAGTTGGCATCTGAAATTGGGGGACAGGGGCACAGTCTTCTAGAACTGAGCCTTTAACCTGTGGGTCCAGATGCTGTCACCAGGTCGATAGTGCTAGAATTGAGTTGAATTATAGGATACCCAGCTGGTGTCACAGCATTGCTAGTTGGTGTGGGGACCCTCCCCATGGTGGAATTGGGTGCAGAACCCTTAGAGGGGGTAGAAATCATTCATAAATTTAATCAGAATCTCAGTGGTGTCCTATGACCTCTTCTCACTTTCCCAACTTACAGATTGGAAACTTTTTGGAAGCGATTTTCTCTAGGTTTTTCAATTAGATTTCCTCCTGCTGTGGAAACTGCGCACACAAAACTACACAGTGTCTTAGAGACCAGGAAACAGGAGTTGGACGCAGGCTTAATTCCTCTGTTCTCTCTCTACATCACCAAAATAATGAAAAGCAGGTCTTTTAGCACATCTCTATCACTACCTCTATAAAGCATTTCATTCCATGTTGGTGATTTATTAATTTTATCAGACATCACCTGTATGACTTGTCCAGTGTTGGGAACAATATTGTTTGTGAGCCCCCTGGCATCTATTATTACATGAACGCAGCAGACATCTATTATTACATGAACACAATTTCAGTTATTGTTTCCTTGGCAGAGAACAGGAACTTATGTCAATAATTCTACCAGCCTTGGTAGCACCTAGCAGCTTACAAAATGATTTCACGTTCATTATTGGATCTCACCATAGGTCTGTCAGGTATTCAAGGTAATGGAATTTGTTCCCATTTTGTAGATAAGATAACTGAGGCTCAATGAGAACAAGTAAGTGTTAGTATTAAATTGATTTCTTTAAGAACACTCTCCCACCATCTAATATCCATAAACCTAATTTTTATTTATTTATTT
>NW_027878063.1:0-247 GCF_054177405.1 Leptonychotes weddellii | reverse complement strand
TCTCTATGGACAGATCTCCTGCCAGCCTTATGTTTCTACACTTGTACATTAAGGACCTCTTGTCCTGAGCTGCTTTCAGGATTTTCTCTTTATTTTTGAAATTTGCAAGTTTCACTGTTTATATGTCAAGATGTTGACCTATTTTAACTGATTTTGACAGGGGGGTTCTCTGTGGACTTAAATACCTGTTTCCTCCCCAAATAGGGAAGTTCTCAGCTATAATTTGTTCAAATAAACCTTCTGTCCC
>NW_027878062.1:0-247 GCF_054177405.1 Leptonychotes weddellii | reverse complement strand
CTGAGTTGTCAGGTGCACACTTCACCATGAACTCTCTGATGCTGTTCCGCTGCTTCTTCACACACACTTCCTCGCCCTGGCTTCACATGTGTGTGCATGCCCGTGTGCGTGAATACGTGTGTATGTGTGTGTAATTACAAATAAAAAAGATGATGTAAAACTAACACTGGGCAACTATTCCAATTTTCAAAAAATGAGAGGAAAAGAAAGCAGATTCTACAAATTACAGACCAGTGAACTGAAATGG
>NW_027878061.1:0-247 GCF_054177405.1 Leptonychotes weddellii | reverse complement strand
CCCCTCCTAGCAGTGCTGGTGTCCTCTTCCCCAGGAGGAGCACCCCAGGTTCTTTCAAGGGCTCCTCCTATGTCATGTGACTCTGCCGCCAAATGCTCGGTCTCCTCCTCCGTGGCCGCATCAGCCTTTTGTTCAAACTGACTTGGCATCAACAAAAACAACCCGTGGTACACAGGTTGCTAACACCCTCTCCTTCATTCCGTGTTTGGACTGTGAGTCCCCCTTAACGGAGAACAAGGTCATCCAC
>NW_027878060.1:0-247 GCF_054177405.1 Leptonychotes weddellii | reverse complement strand
AAATTTACAAGGGTCTTTGGTAGCTTTGGGAAATTGTTTAGCTATGGTCCATAGTTCAGGTTTTGACCAGGGAGTGAAAGAAGTTTGGGCAGCTCCTGCCTCCCCAGGTTTAACCTTAAATGGGGTCCTGTAGGATCAGAAGGCTGTCAGGGTCTCAGGAAGGGGAGGGCTGTTTAGCTAAGAAGGCTACAGAGAAGAAGGTTGTAGGGAATGGGTAGGAAGAGCGGTGGCGGGGGGCGGGGCACGT
>NW_027878059.1:0-247 GCF_054177405.1 Leptonychotes weddellii | reverse complement strand
AAGGAATAGCATGGAGGACATTAGGAGAAGGAAGGGAAAAATAAGGGCGGGAAATCAGAGGGGGGAGACAAACCATGAGAGACTATGGACTCCGAGAAACAAACTGAGGGTTTTGGAGGGTGGGGGGGATGGGTTTGCCTGGTGATGGGTATTAAGGAGGGCACGTACTGCATGGAGTACTGGGTGTTATACAAAAACAGTGAATCATGGAACACTACATCAAAAACTAATGATGTACTGTATGGGG
>NW_027878058.1:0-247 GCF_054177405.1 Leptonychotes weddellii | reverse complement strand
TTAACTGGCCACATAAACCTAAACCCCCAGATAAAACACACACTACCTTTTTTTTTTAAAGATTTAAAGGCGCCCCGACACACACTACCTTTTATTCACTTAGTTAATCATTAAATAAGTATTGTTTAAGCATCTAGAACAAGTGTGATATTGTACTCAAGATGTACAATGATGAAAACAGACATGGCAGCTATTCTCACGAAGCTTACTGCTAGCAGGAATCTTTCATACAAACACCATACAGCAT
>NW_027878057.1:0-247 GCF_054177405.1 Leptonychotes weddellii | reverse complement strand
CATGTGGGCCTCCAGCTCCGGGAGCAGATCAAGGACAAGGAGGGAGTGTTTGGGAGGTTTGGCCCAGCAGCTGTCTGTCTGTCCACCTGTCCAATGTGTGCCTCCCTCCCTCTCAGCCCTGTCTGGGGTGGTGGGGCCTGAGGGGCCCAGAGGGGTGGGCTCAGCGACCCCCTCTTCTTTCTGCTCCCCTGAAGGAGGAGCAGATGATACTCTTTAATGGAGACAAGACCTTGGCTCCTCCTGGACC
>NW_027878056.1:0-247 GCF_054177405.1 Leptonychotes weddellii | reverse complement strand
TAAAATCTTTAAAAAAAAAAAAAAAAAAGAAAGGGGAGATAAGACTGCAGGGCAATTGGCATCCAACAACTGGCACTTTTAATTAAATTGTATGGCCCTTTATATTCAAGCTATTTTAATCAAGAATTTTTTTTTAAATCCCAGGATGCATTAAGTTCAAAAAGATAATCAGAGCTCTGTTCTTTTGTCTTTGAGGAACTTTTTCAGAGAAATAACAGGAACTCAAAATACTTCCTCAGCATGGGAA
>NW_027878055.1:0-247 GCF_054177405.1 Leptonychotes weddellii | reverse complement strand
ACCAACATCAACATCAGGCAGAAACTGGAGCTTCCCAAGCTTCACCCTTACTTGCACCCTCCTCCTCTTTTTCCTCAAAGCTTTGGCGTTTGCAGGATCCCTTACTTCGTCTGAACCCCCAAAGGCTGTGTCTTCATCCAGAGCCCTGCATCTCACCCATGAATTTACTATGCCCACTCAACAATCCCCATCACCCCTGCTGCCCTGCACAGTACTTCATTTTCTTACAGGGTTCCCTACCCACCCA
>NW_027878054.1:0-247 GCF_054177405.1 Leptonychotes weddellii | reverse complement strand
ACAGTATGGAGGGGATTAACATAACAATAAAAAAATTAAAAAAAAAACCAATATGGAGGTTCCTCAAAATTAAAAATAGAGCTACCCTCACTCTGGAAAACAGTCTGGAGGTTCCTCAAAAAGTTGAAAATAGAGCTAACATATGATCCAGCAATTGCACTACTGGGTATTTACCCCAAAGATACAAAAGTAGGGATCCAAAGGGGTACGTGCACCCCGATGTTTATAGCAGCAATGTCCACAATAG
>NW_027878053.1:0-1714 GCF_054177405.1 Leptonychotes weddellii | reverse complement strand
AGGCGGCATCCGATAACCACATTTTCCATTGTAATAAATCCTGTGGCTTAAGGCAAGCCCGTGCAACCATATGCCAGTCATAAGGGATCCACTCCCCAGAATTTGCCCAAGCTTTCAAAATCTCTGTCGTATAAGGGGCTGTGGGTCCATGCAAGTGGCAAGCCTTCTTCAGTTCCCTTAAGGTATTTAAATCTAATCCCTCATAGACAGGACCAACAGCCTGTGTTCGGTCTATGGGGAAAGCCATAAACAAATCATTAGCCCCTTGCCGTCGGAGTTCCTTTTCGAGAGGTGAGAGAGCTAGAGAAGACCGTTTAAGAGGAAATAAATCTACTGCGGAGGGGGGTTGATCATCTTTGGCAGGGTCCTCCATTGAAAGCGGAGGGGCCGTGGGTAACAGCCAGGACTGTGAAGCCACGAAAATTTTTTTACTTTCAGTCTTAGCCTTTTCTAAAGTATCATCATCAAGTTCATACATATGTAAAGAGTTGGTAGTTTCTTTAGCAAACTCAGCCGGGGATAACTTATCCCCGTTTTCCATAGTATTGATCACCACTTGTACTAAAGCCCAATTGGGCGAGAAATCAAAGGGAATCATTTCACCCTGTCTCATAGCCCTCAAGACATTATTTTTCACTTGGATCCAAGTCTCCTCATCTAAGGAGCCTTCGTCTGGAAACCAAGGATTATATTCAACTACTGTTTCCAAACATTTTTCTATGCACTGCTTAGTAACTTTAGCTCCATATTCTGTAAGAAAATGATATATCAATGCAGCAAAACCTGATGTTTTTGAATTTGATTGCCCCATAACCCTGTAATAACCTTTCCTACTTACCACCTTCTGTAGGGTTCCTAGCGCTGGCCAATCACTCCTCGATGAAACAAGGGCTTCAGGTCCTTGTTTGGGCGCCACTTGTCAACTTCTGAGAGTTGGGGACCTGGGGTGGTGAAGGAACTGAGAAAAAGAGACAGTAGTATAGCGAGACACAGGGGACGCCGAGCAAACAGCCCGAGGTGCCGAGGTTTATTTTCCATACTCTTATATACCTTCTACAATGATATAGATCTATAATGATTTATAGCAGGGGCGTAGTAAGGAACATTCCTCCATGTATAAAGGAACAAAGAGGGCAGTGCCCAGTGTGCTATTTACAGGACAAGGTAACAAAGAGGAGAGTGAACAGTGTGCTGTTTACAGCTGGCTTCCTATCTCCAGATCATCTTCTGCTGCCTACTTTAGAACTGACCACACACGTTCCAAGGGCATTTCACTGTGATCCTTTTGGGTTCTTTTTAGCCCTGCAATCTCGAGTTTTCTCAGAGATCTCGGAGTCTGAGCGAACATGCACCAGTGGTCATTGTGGCATTCTGTTTCCCACACTAAATGAAAAAAAAATGCAGCCAAGAATACTATATCCAGCTAGGCTGTCATTGAAAATAGAAGGAGAGATAAAAAGCTTCCAGGACAAAAAAAAACTAAAGGAATTTGCAAACATGAAACCAGCCCTACAAGAAATCTTGAAAGGGGTCCTCTAAGCAAAGAGAGAGCCTAAAAGTAACATAGACCAGAAAGGAACACAGACAATATACAGTAATAGTCACCTTATAGGCAATACAATGGCACTAAATTCATATCTTTCAATAGTTACCCTGAATGTAAAAGGGCTTAGTGCCCCAAGCAAAAGACACAGGGTATCAGATTGGATAAAAA
>NW_027878052.1:0-13111 GCF_054177405.1 Leptonychotes weddellii | reverse complement strand
GTTGGATCCTATTGGCTAGTATTTTGGTGAGAATTTTTGCATCCATGTTCATCAAGGATATTGGTCTGTAATTCTCCTTTTTGATGGGGTCTTTGTCTGGTTTGGGGATCAAGGTAATGGTGGCCTCATAAAGTGAGTTTGGAAGTTTTTCTTCCATTTCTGTTTTTTGGAACACTTTCAGAAGATTAGGTATTAATTCTTCTTTAAGTGTTTGGTAGAATTCCCCTGGGAAGCCATCTGGCCCTGAGCTTTTGTTTTTTGGGAGATTTTTTATGACTGCTTCAATTTCCTTAGTGGTTATGGGTCTGTTCAAGTTTTCTCTTTCTTCCTGGTTCAGTTTTGGTAGTTGATACATCTCTAGGAATGCATCCATTTCTTCCAGGTAATTTGCTGGCATATGAGCATTACTCATAATATGTTCTTAGAATTGTTTGTATTTCTTTGGTGTTGGTTGTGATCTCTCCTCTTTCATTCATGACTTCATTTATTTGGGTCATTTCTCTTTTCTTTTTGATAAGTCTGGCCAGGGGTTTATCAGTCTTGTTCATTCTTTCAAAGAACCAGCTCCTAGTTTCATTGATCTGTTCTACTGCTCTTTTGGTTTCTACTTCAATGCTTTCTGCTCTGATATTTATTATTTCTCTTCTCCTGCTGGGTTTAGGCTTTATTTGCTGTTCTTTCTCCAGCTCCTTTAGGTGTAGGGTTAGGTTGTGTATTGGAGACGTTTCTTGTTTCTTGAGAAAGGCTTGTATTGCTAAATACTTTCCTCTTAGGACTGCCTTTGCTGCATCCCAAAGATTTTGAACAGTTGTGTTTTCATTTTCATTGGTTTCCATGAATTTTTTAAATTCTTCTTTAATTTCCGGGTTGACCCATTCATTCTTTAGTAGGATGCTCTTTAGCCTCCATGGATTTGAATTCTTTCCAACTTTCCTCTTGTGACTGAGTTCTAGTTTCAAAGCATTGTGGTCCGAAAATATGCAGGAAATGATCCCAGTCTTTTGGTACTGCTTGAGACCTGATTTGTAACCTAGCATGGGATCTATTCTGGAGAATGTTCCATGGGCACTCAAGAAGAATGTGTATTGTGTTGCTTTGGGATGGAAAGTTCTGAATATATCTGTGAAGTCCATTTGGTCCAGTGTGTCATTTAAAGTCTTTATTTCCTTGTTGATCTTTTGCTTAGATGATCTGTCCATTTCAGTGAGGGGGCTTTTAAAGTCCCCTACTGTTATTGTATTGTTGTTGATGTGTTTCTTTGTTTTTTTTATTAATTGGTTTATATAATTGGCTGCTCCCATGTTGGTGGCGTAGATATTAACAATTGTTAGATCTTGTTGGAGAGACCGGTTAAGTAGGATATAGTGTCATTTCTCATCTCTTATTATAGTCTCCGGTTTAAAATCTAATTTGTCTGATATAAGGATTGCCACCCCAGCTTTCTTTTGTTGTCCATTAGCATGGTAAATGGTTTTTCACCCCCTCAGTTCCAATCTGGAGGTTTCTTTGGGTCTAAAATGAGTCTCTTGCAGACAGCATATCGATGGGTCTTGTTTTTTTATCCAATCTGATAGCCTGTGTCTTTTGATTGGGGCATTTAGCCCATTTACATTCAGGATAACTATTGAAAGATATGAATTTAGTGGCATTGTATTACCTGTAAGGTGACTGTTACTGTATATTGTCTGTGTTCCTTTCTGGTCTATGTTACTTTTAGTCTCTCTCCTCTGCTTAGAGAACCCCTTTCAATATTTCTTTTAGGGCTGCTTTTGTGTTCACAAATTCCTTTAGTTTTTGTTTGTCCTGGAAGCTTTTTATCTCTCCTATTTTCAGTGACAGCCAGCTGGAAATAATATTCTTGGCTGCATATTTTTCTCATTTAGTGCTCTGAATATATCCTGCCAGTCCTTTCTGGCCTGCCAGGTCTCTGTGGATAGGTCTGTTGCCAGTCTAATGTTTCTACCATTTTAGATTACAGCTCTCTTACCCCAAGCTGCTTTCAGGATTTTCTCTTTGTCTCTCAGCCTCATAAGTTTTACTATTAGATGTCGGGGTGTTGACTATTTTTATTGATTTTGAGTGGGGTTCTCTGTGCCTCCTGGATTTTGGTGCCTGTTCCCTTCCCCAAATTAGGAAGTTATCTGGTATAATTTGCTCCAATATTCCTTCTGCCCCTGTCTCTCTTCTTCTTCTGGGATCCCAATTATTCTAATATTGTTTTGTCTTATGGTATTACTTATCTCTCGAATTCTGCCCTCGTGATCCAGTAGTTGTTTATCTCTCTTTACTCAGCTTCTTTATTTTCCATCATTTGTTCTTCTATATCACTATTTCTCTCTTCTGCCTCATTTATCCTAGCAGTTAGAGCCTCCATTTTTGATTGCACTTCACTAATAGCCTTTTTGATTTTGACTTGGTTAGATTTTAGTTCTTTTATTTCTCCAGAAGCGGTTTCTCTAATATCTTCCATGCTTTTTTCAAGCTCAGCTAGTATCTTTAAAATCGTCATTCTGAACTCTAGTTCCGACATCTTACTAATGTCTATTGATTAGATCCCTGGCAGTCGGTACTGCCTCTTGTTCTTTTTGTTGAGGTGATTTTTTCCATCTTGTCATTTTGTCCAGAGGAGAACAGATGAATGAGAGAACAAAATGCTAATAGGGAACAACGACCCCAGAAAAATACACACTAAAAAAATCAAAAGAGACCTGAAACCGGAGGAAAAGAAAGGGAATGAAATGCCATCTCTGTGTCTCTCCTCCAGTTCTAGGAGAAAACCTCAGAGATAAACAGTTTAGCAAATATTTATTGGATTAATTACATGCAACTTCCTTAACCATTTTGTCTTAAACAGCAAAAGCCCACCCCCAAATACTTTAGTACAGCTTAATAATAAGCCATTTTGATAACTGTTGAGTATCACAGTGGAATACTTTTGAGTATGGGTTTTTAAAACAACATCATCTTGAACATTTCCTGGGAGTCTCCATTAGAAGGGAGACTGACAGGCCTGAGAGGGGCTCAGACACCTGACACATCCTCCCCTCCAGAGCTGAGGAAACCCAGCCCAGGTGAAGGATTATTGAAGGCTCTGGAGCACCATGTGATTGACATAACTGGGACTTTTCTCTTTCTACCTCAGTTTATCATTTATCAGCAAGCTAATTAATGTGGTAAACTCCATATTGTATAGACAATCCAACAGTGATACTGTTTGAATCCAAAACTCAGTTTGCGCCTACGTTTTAAGTGATTGGAACAATAGACATCAACAAAGCAGTTTGTGTCTATAGGAGTGAGTTAAACATAGTGTTAATAAAATCTTTATATCATGAGATATTTACTTGGGATATGGATTTTCTTTTGTATCAGTTTACTTCAATTTTGTGATAATGTATAATACTGATAAAAATGTTTGAGTGACAACCGAAGTAAATTCATAAATATGATATATTTGAAAATCCATTTTTCATTTTTGAAATTGCTGTCTTTTCTGATTGCAAATGGTGTGACAACCTATGATTATAGTAACAAGAACTTTAAGAATTATATGTAGAATGCATATCACTTTTAGCAAGTTTGTGTATTGAAGGAGCTTAATAATAGGTTTTATGAAATCACAAAAAGCCACCTTCAGGGAGTTTAATATGGTGGATATGAAAAAGATTAACATTCTTGTACTCTACAGTACAAGTTGGGTTGTATTAATGAAAAGAAAAATTGGTGTATATTCTTGGACTTTTTTCTCTTCTTTTTTGATTTGTGCAATGGCTTTTTTTTTTTTTCCCTAAGGAAAACTTATAACAAATCCCACCCCCTTTTTTTTTAATTAGAGCAAGTGCTATTTTTAGACATGTATGCCCATATCCAACAAGACTATACTTAAATGAATGTTGACAGTGAAGTGCTTTTGGTGGGCCACACAGTCTTTCACCATTGGAAAACTGGCAGTGCCCACTAAAGATAAATTTGCATTTCTGCAATGATCCAGTTCTATTACCTAAGAGAAATGAGTGTTTATGCCTACCAAAGACAAGAATATTCATAGCAGCTCTATTTAAAATAGCTAAAAATTGAGACGCCTCAGTCAGTTAAGCGTCTGCCTTCGGCTCAGGTCATGATCCCAGGATCCTGGGATCGAGCCCCGCATTGGGTTCCTTGTTCAGCAGGAAGCTTGCTTTCCCTCTGCCTGCTGCTCCCCCTGGTTGTGCTTTCTCTCTCTCTCTGACAAATAAATAAATAAATAAAATCTTTTAAAAAATAAAAAAAATAGCTAAAAATTGGAAACAATTCAGATGTCTATCAGCAGTTAGAATGGATACATAAATCATGGTGTGGTCATTCAGTGAGATATGTATAGCAATGAGAATGACCATACTCTCCTATATGCAACAACATTAATGGTTCTCACAGATACACTATTGAGGGAAGGAAGCCAGATTCAAAAGAGTACTGTTTGTTTCTGTATGAGTCTATTATTTCATTTATATGAAAGCCAACACATGGATCAATGGAGAGAGAGAGATCTGAATAATGATTACCTTTTAGACAGGGATATTGTCTGGGACCAAGAGAGCCTGCTGGGATGCTGGATATAAATATTCTATCTCTTGATGTGGATGGTGGTTATATGTGTGTATACAAATGTAAAAACTCATCAGGTTATACACTTAAGATTTATGTATTTACTATAAATTATACTTATTTTTTTCACTTCATTTTGTTTTTATTATAGCATGTTTGCTTAATTTACAGCAAGCAGAAAATAAGCTGGGTCTTGTTTTGATCCAAAGATTGATGTTTTAAAGGTTGTACACAATATATTTTTTTTCTTTTTCTTAAATTTTATTTTATTATGCTGTGTTAGTCACCATACAATACATCATTAGTTTTTGATGTAGTGATCCACAGTTTGTTTAAAAGAACATATTAAAAATTCCTTTTTAGAGGCTTCTGAAATAAAATACAAAGTTTAACCCCACAACTTTCCTCTTTGATAGAACTGCAAACTACTGCTAGTTTTAAATAGACTTTTTGTCTATTTAACTGTCTACAGTTTAAACTGTACATCTAGGAAAATCTAAAAAATTTAGACATTTAGTTTGCTTCCATATCTTGACTATTGTATATAATGTTACAATAAATATAGGGATGCATATTATCTTTTTGAATGAGTGTTTTTGTTTTCTTTGGGTAAATACCCAGTAGTGGAATTACTAGATTATATGTTGTTGCTATTTTTAATTTTTTGAGGAACCTCCATACTAATTTGCACAGTGACTGTACCAATTTACATTCCCACCAACAGTGCACAAGGGTTCCCTTTTCTTCAAATCCTCACCAACACTTTTTATTTCTTGTCCTTTTGATACTAATTGTTCTGACTGGTGTGAGGTGATAACACAGATGGACCTAAAGGATATTATGCTAAGTAAAATAAGTTAGGCACAAAAAGACAAATACCATAACGATTTCACCTATATGTGGAATCTAAAAACAAACAACCAGAAACAGACCCTTTGTAAATAAAAAGAACAAACTGTTGTTTGCCAGAAGGGAGAGGGATGGGAGGATAGACAAAATGAGTGAAGGGGAGTGGGAGGCTCAGGCTTCCAGTTATGGAATGAATAAGTCACAGGGATGAAAGGTATAGCGTGGGGAACGTAGTCAATGGTATTCTGAGAGTGTTGTATGTTAATAGATGGTAAGTACACTTATGAGCATAGCATAATACTTAGAGTTGTTAAATCACTATGTTGTACACCTGAAACTAATGTGACATTTTTTATCAACTGTACATCAATTAAAGAAAATTTCTTAAATTGGACTTTAAAATCCAAGTTCGCTATTGGCTTTTCATATTTTTCTCTGCCTTCAATTTTATTACAGCTTCATTGTTTTTAATTTCAACATTTTTTTTAGTTTAATGGCTGGAACAGATTTTATTTCTTAAGTTGTATATGGAGCCATATGTTGAGAATAGGGAGTTTACTGTATTATTTCTTTGCTGTGCTCCATAGTGGTGATTCCAGTTCTAAGGAAGCAACAGCTGCTCCATAACATTGACAGTACCATCTGTTCTGGGTCAGACAGTGGTAGAGCACTTTCCGTGTGTTTGTTCAGTGAATTACAGAGGCCCACACAGCCAACTAGGGGAGCCAGGATTCTAATTCAGTCAGGCTCTTGTGCCATGTTCTTCAGCCTGGCTTCTCTCATAAGCATTTATTAATTTTGATTTAATCAGTGTCATTTTATTAAAAAAAACTTGAGATTTTGAAATTGAACAGTTACTACAGACCTGTTTATGAAATGTTATATACAAATGTAATAAAACATTGCAAGTGTAAAACAAGATGCATCCATTTGCATAGATAGAATGAATTTTATTTTCTTGTCTCTTTCACTTTGCTAATTGAAGTTGACTTCTAATGAAACAAATTTTTTCTGCCAAAAGACTAAATTGAAACAAATGAGTTCAATTTATTAGCTGATGTTAAATTGATTAAATGGCTACCCTTAGGTCTGAAATTCAGTGTATCATGTTTCAAATGATGAAACTGATATTCTATGCTAAATATATAAAGTGTTCTATAATATTCTATGTTAGTGTAATTCATAATCTGTTTTACCAATCAGACTTTAACTTTGAAATGGGAGATGTTGTGATATCCTTGCTCATTTTTGAGACTTGAAAGCTATTTATCTGTGATGTATATGAATGCTAAACTGTTATGAATATAAATCCTTTCTTACAAATGGAAAACATAAGCCATGAAATAATTTTACTGTTATTTTCACTACTGGCCATATTTTCTCTTTTCATAGGACAGAGTTTTCCTATTCATATTTAAAAACTAGGAGATCATATTAATTAAAGCCAGAAAAAAAAATCTCGAGAAAGAAAATAGAGAACTGTAAAGGTTGAGATTATTCATTCATATACTACATATGAAGGGTATCCTCTCCTCAAGTGTTCATTTTAAAAATCTCTGATATGGCAAAAGACATTTATCTGTTTAGGAAAAGAGATCAATTTAGGAATGAAGAAACTAAAACATGAAGGCCTGGAACTTAAAACCCTTTCTCTATTCCAACAAAAGCTAATTTTGTTGCAAAATATTTAGGCCTTTCTGTCTGTCTGCCAATATTGATAGTTTCTGGTTGCCTTTTTTTAAAAGGCAGTAATTTCAATAATGTGTCTTCAGAGTGTAATTGAAATAGATAATTTATTTAGAAAAACCCCAAAGTTCTTTCATGTAGTGTTTCAGTTTGACCCAAAAAAAGTACATTGTGGGATATTTATAGTATTTTTCAATCTATTTTTATCTGTAGACTAGGACTGATAACTGATTTAGGGCATGGGGGTTAAAAACAGGAAATGTGGTTTATAAAGTAGGTAGTATCTCCAGAGTTTCCAAAGTTTGATTTCTTATAGTATTGACTGAAGAGTATCATGTTTCAAAACAACATTAGGCAGCATACCTTGAAATCAGTCTGTGTTTAAAGGAGTTGTCTGTCCAATTATGACAGGAAATGCTTCACGGAAAAGTTTGCATTCTTGGTATAGGTTCAAATAGTACAGCACTTGTTTTCTGTAATTGCACAGTGCTCTTTCTCCCTAGCTCTTTTTCAGCTGGTCTTTTTACAGTTAGATTGAGCATAAGTCTTATGTAAATTTTAGTAAATTTTCTTTGATCTTTGTGTTTTGGTTAAAATTTTATTTTAGTGCTTAGTTTTGTCATTATCATAATTGAGGAGGAGCACATATTATAGTTATTAACTATAGTAATTAGAGAATCCAAGTTAAGAAAATAAAAAGGCATGAAGAAGCAGAGTTATAATTTTGTATGGCTTTGAATGACAGCTTGGCAGAACTGATCAAAACTAAAAACCTTTGACTCAGCAATCCCACTTCTAGGAAGATATCTTACATAAATTATTCTATGAGAACACAAGGATTGATATTCATTGCAGCATTATTTATAGTAGTATGTACTGAAAGGCAATGTAATTGTCTAATAGTAGGAGAATAAATTATGAATAGAATAAAATTAATAAATTAGAATAAATAACAGAATAAATAAATTGTGGTACATCCATAACATAGAATACCAGGCAGCCGTTGATAAGGTAGATATGTATACACTGGCATGGAAAAATGTTTGTGATATATTACAAAATGAAGTAAGCAAGTTTCAAGAAGGAATGTGTAGTGTAATCTCATTTTTGAGGGGGAAAAATTTATATTCATAGGAAGAGATTTGGAAGAATACATACCAAACTAGGGAGAAGGATGAAGGAGTTTATTGGACTTTTATTTGTTATTATGAAAACATATACTTCTGTGTTGTTTTAATTATTTTTGATGAGCATTTAATTTTTTTTCAAAATAAAAAATCAAGAAGAAAGATTGATAAATCCAAAATGTTCACTATTCTATTTTTAATATGGACATTCTTTAGAGAAGTTCTGCCTAGCAGTTTGTCCAAATTTTTAATTATAAGAAGAATCAAATCTGCTTATATAACACTTTTTAATGTATAAAACATTTTCCCATATTTCAAAGAAAACCTGAAGCTCCACGAATTAGCTGATTTTCCAGCTAAGATGTAAATCCAGTTCATTCCATACACACCTGTATATTATCTATTGTAGCTTATTGCTAGGCATTATTCCATGAGATTGGCACAAAAACAACACTAAGATCCTTTCAACGTGTCAGGGGACCATTTTTCTCATAAATGGTGCTGAGGATTTCATCAAACAGAAGCCCTCTGTTTACCAACGTGGGTTTTAGTGTTTGCCGGACTATTTTCCTTCATGCAATTTCTTGTGCTGTTTTAGAGACAATGTAAGGCTCTCTCCCATGTGCAAAATGGTCATGTTTTCTTAAATCTGGTAGTGTCCCCATTAGAATGTATGCCCTGTGAGGAGAGGGGCTCTATTTCTTATGAGTGTGTTCTTTTTTTTTTTGGTCTCTACTATATCCCCAGCACCTGGAAAAGAGTCTGGCATGCAATAGTAATAGGCACTCAATAAATATTTTTAGTAGTATACCTATTCCAAAACCAAGGCCCCCCTTATTTGATTAAAAGAAGAAACTGACAAATATAGCAAGAAAAAAGATTTCTTTTCCACTTTCATGTATGAAAATCAAGACCTTAATTATTGGAGAAGATGATACGTGGTCCAGACCCAATTACAGGAAGCCCACCCTGCGAGAAGAAGCCTACAGGTTCTTGCTCAGAGCAGAGATGAGCTTTGTTTTCTCCATGGGGAATTTCCACACTGGGCTACTAGATTAATTGCTAAGTGATAGTCTAGATTGATACTGTGTGGGTGGGGACACTTTTTTGGTCAAATATCATGACACATTCTAATTTTATATTCAGAGAGTAGAGGAGATACATATTGTAAATACTTAGAAGTTGTTCTCATTCCCTTGGAAAGTTGTGGGGGTTTATCTAAGGTTAACCTTTTTAAAAACAATACTTATTACTACATCCTAATAATGTAACATTTGTAACTCCAAGAAACAAGTCAGTTTGCTTTATTTTTTCTATGTGCACTGTTCACATAGACAGCTCATTTCCTAGTAGTACTGTAAATGTGGCATTTATGGCCCACTTAATGTTGGAGCTAAAGCTAAAACCCTGGTTTCCTAACACATTTACTAAGTGTTCATTATGTTCTAAGATACCTGAGCTTCTTCCTGAGTATCTAGCATATAGTGAGCATTCAGTAAATGTAAAGGTTTATTATTTGAAATAAGCTATTTGCTAAGTATATAACCAGAAAAACAAAGCATATTTGGAAAACATGTATTTAGACTCAGCAGTATCCCATTCTGCTATACTTAGTTTATTCAAATTATATTTTTCAAATGGATCCTGTAAAATTATTTCAACAGGACTGTTTTGTTTTCTTAAATCCTATGAGAAGTAAGAGATGCATGCTTTAGCAGAAAGCATCTCCTTTACACATAAACTGAGGCATTTACATTTTTAGTAGATGATGGCTCAAGTACAAAATTATATATTATAGAATCCTACATACATGAAAAATTTTCTCTGATATATTTGTTCACTTACTCATTCCCTTATCACTTTATTTAAGAGGGTTAAGGGAACTTACTAGTGATCAAGACATGCATGGTGTTTGCCTTCTTTCTTCATTCATAAATATTTTTGAACTTGTGCCTCAGACCAGCCACTGTGATAGGTAGTGAGGATACAAAGATGTGGTACATGAAGGGCGATGCTTATGCCTGTGGAGTTAACAATCTAGCAGGGTAGATAGTTATTAATTAAGTAGTCATATAAATCAATGGAAAGCTGCTACAGTGGGAGGAGAGGGAGTTGGCGCTGAGAGGACATGAGAGGTGATCTAGGGGTCCACCTCTGAAATACAAGGGAGAGTCAGCGGGTTGTAACTGGTAATACTGCCTCCCATTTGCTGACTCCCTGCTCTCTGAAAGATGTACTGTTAGCCTCTTAGAAATATTATTTCACTTAATAAATGGTATCTCTGTTTTATAAATGAGAAAGCTACACGTTAGAGCTGAAACTTGCCCCAAGGTGACTGGTTAGTAAGTAACATGAGTATTTGAGGTCAGCACCTGCATCTGCCTTCTGTTCACATGTATAATTCTGATTTACTCAGGCCATTTCTCAGGTGTCCCTATAGAAGCCAGGTCTTCCCTAACCATTGCTGTATGTTATGTTCAGCCGTCCTTTCCAAACCAATGCAAAGTGTGACAGAAACGGTTCCACTAAAATTCCAACTTTTAGAGAATTTTGTGTAAACTAGCAAAATAAGTGTATGGTCAAAGACAAATCTCCAGTTATTGCACATCCCAGTAACATTTGATATTGTGCCTGGGCTGTCATGCTCTAATGTGCACATTCAGCTGTTCAGAGATTGTTGGTGCCACTCCAAAGAACTTTACCTACAGTTGGGGTATGCTGCAGCCAGGGGACAGTCATGATGGGTTACAGTATCCAAACTTCTAAACTGTGTGTTTCAGAGAGAGAAATTGGTGCCCTTCTTCTAGTTATCATACCTTTTACCCAACTATTTATGTCTTTCTTTAAAAAGTACCTAAAAGGGGCGCCTGGGTGGCTCAGTCGTTAAGCGTCTGCCTTCGGCTCAGGTCATGATCCCAGGGTCCTGGGATCGAGCCCCACGTCGGGCTCCCTGCTCTGCAGGAAGCCTGCTTCTCCCTCTCCCACTCCCCCTGCTTGTGTTCCTGCTCTCACTATGTCTCTCTCTGTCAAATAAATAAATAAAATCTTAAAAAAAATAAAAATAAATAAAAAGTACCTAAAATATGTGTACTGCTTTGTAATCTACAAAATGCCCCCACCACCAAGATAAGCTCTTTTAGAGTGGGGCCATGTCTGTTTGCTCACTTTTGTACACCACCACCTGGCAGTGCCTGCACATAATTGATGCACAACAGATATTTAAAGAAAAAGGGAATAAATAAATATATATGACATTTTTGTAACGGCTTTGATAGCAAAACAGACATTGTAATCTCTACATTTTGTAAACTAGGCTGTTGTCTAAAAGGTGAACTGATTTTTGTCTAGGGCCATATCATTAGTATATAAATAAGCCAGAACCTCGATCCCAAGTCTTCTGGCTTTATATTGAGTGTTCTTTCTGTCACCTCAATGAACTTAGAAGTCATCATCAACCATTAATGTTAATAACATTAAAACTAGAATAAAATGTAGTGGGAAGAAAACATAAACTACCAAAATTAACTACAAAATCGTCCCTTTGTCATAGTCATCATAGACCTTTTGAAAATAGTACCATAACCAAAAATCAAATCCTGGTCCTGCCCCCATGGACCATGGTCCCTTTAAACTCTGCCATCCACCTCAAGGCCTCAGGCACTTTAATAACAAAATTTATGTACAGCTCTTCTCTGACAGCTATAGGATCTTTCTTGGCATTCTTACTACCTCTTTCTTGCTTTCCAAATCTAACCCATTCCATTCAAGGAAGTTAGCCAGCTGTCAGTGAAATCACAGGGAAGACCAAAACTTTACATTTTACAAAACCCAAATCTGTTTCTTTCAACTCTGAGTAATTGAATTTCTGTCCTTTCGGCATGATTTCCACGTACTTTCCTCTTCCAGGTCAGTAAAGAGCAAATTTGTCACTCTAGCCACTAAAAAGAAGATTGCTACCTTCTGTCAGCTGTGTTTTGAAGGGGTCCTTTGACACCAGTACCACATGAGCAAGCAAGGCAAGCCCTGGTATCCTACCATTGTTATAGGCTTTTTGGGGTACACATTTTTAAAAGAATTGACATTTGAATTTGGAGCAACATTTTAAAACAGAAGACTCACCAGGCACTTAAACCCAAGGGGTTAATCTGTGTTTGGTTTTTTAGAAACACATCTGAAGGTCTCAGTGTGGACCCCTGAGTGGAGTAGGATAGGTGCTGGGGAGGGTAGACTAGTGAGTAGGGTGTGATATTGGTTTTGTTTCTCCTTCGGCTGATAACAGGCTGTAGAGTGGAGTAAAGAGAAAGGAATTGAAATTCTTAACTAGGAAGACCACAAAGATCTTATCTGTTTGATGTTTATGAACCTTCAGACCTCAGTCCCTAGACACGGACTCTGTCTAGTCTCTAGGTCCAGTGCCCTTTCTCCACCCCTCCCCAGTACTATTCTTTAACTTTTCAAGAACTTAAAAAAAATAGAAATTGTGAGTAAATGTTTCACAAATTAGTATAAATTGCAAAGTTTTTTGTGTTTTTTTTTTTACAATATAAAACCCTTTCATACCACGTATTTACTACATGCAACTTAGACACATATGTGAATACCAGTACCTTAGGATAAAATTCAATAACTGATGAAGCGGGGGAAATCGGAGGGGTGGACGAGCCACGAGAGACGATGGACTCTGAAAAACAAACTGAGGGTTCTAGAGGGGAGGGGGGTGGGAGGATGGGTTGGCCTGGTGGTGGGTATTGAGGAGGGCACGTTCTGCATGGAGCACTGGGTGTTATGCACAAACAATGAATCATGGAACACTTCATCTAGAACTAATGATGTAATGTATGGGGATTAACATAAGAATAAAAAAA
>NW_027878051.1:0-247 GCF_054177405.1 Leptonychotes weddellii | reverse complement strand
CTGCTGGCTTTGAAGATGGATGAAGGGGCCATGAGCCAAAAAATGGAACTCTAGAAGCCAGAAAAGGCAAGGAAACAGATTCTCCCTTAGAACCTCCAGAGGAAGCATAGCCCTGCTAACACCTTGATATTTGGCTCAGTGAAACCACTTCTGACTTCTGATTCCAGAAAAAAAGACAATATTTGTATAATATATTTGTATAATAAATTTTTGATGCTTTAAGTCACTAATTTGTGGTTATTTGTTT
>NW_027878050.1:0-247 GCF_054177405.1 Leptonychotes weddellii | reverse complement strand
AGGGGGCTTGATCCCAGGACCCTAGGATCATGACCTGAGCTGAAGGCAGATGCTTAACTGACTGAGCCACCCGGGTGCCCCCAAAATAAAATGTTAAAAAAAAAAAGAATTCATTTCTGAAGAGTTACTATTTGCACATGGTACCCAGTGGAAAGTTAGTCCTTCCCACCCTGTCCCCCTACTTCTGCAAACCACTTGTTTTCTCTGGAGGCCACTGTTAACCATTTTCTTTCTTTCTTTTTTTTTT
>NW_027878049.1:0-247 GCF_054177405.1 Leptonychotes weddellii | reverse complement strand
GTAACAATTACATTCCTTCACTCATTAAAATGTATCATTTCTTATATATAGTACATTCCTCCCAAGATAACTTGGTTTACGGTAGACAATTTTAATGGACAGTTAATAATTAAGAATTCTGGCTTTCCATTTTCATTGGACTTTGGAATACAATCACATAAGATGTTTGAATCAATAAGCTTTTAATATCTCAGGGTTAGGGGGGCGGAGCAAGATGGCGGAGGAGTAGGAGACCTGGATTTCGTCT
>NW_027878048.1:0-247 GCF_054177405.1 Leptonychotes weddellii | reverse complement strand
CCATCAACCTTCTTTCCATTTTGTTTGCTTTTGTGGAAGAGGAAGACTGCTCATGGTTGTTCCCACCCATTCCGTGGCCTGAGCAGTGGGAGCTGCAGACCAGTCTTCCGTGGCCCCGGGCCGGACGCTCCAGTCCTCAATGGGGAACTGCTGAATAGGCACAGAGCACCTGCACGCCGTCAGACCAGTCTGTGACTTCAGGTTGAATAGCAGTGAACTCAGGAACTGGAACAGTCCTTTCACCCTG
>NW_027878047.1:0-247 GCF_054177405.1 Leptonychotes weddellii | reverse complement strand
GAGTCTCTCATGGTTGGTCTCCATCTCTGATTTCTTCCCATTCAGTTTTCCCTCCTTTCCCTTATTTGTTCTCCACACTGATCCTTATATTCCACATATGAGTGAAACCAGATGATAATTGTCTTTCTCTGCTTGACTTATTTCACTTAACAAAATACCCTCTACTTCCATCCATGTAGATGCAAATGGTGGGTATCCAACCTTTCTGATGGCCCAGTAATATTCCATTGTATGTATGAACCACATC
>NW_027878046.1:0-247 GCF_054177405.1 Leptonychotes weddellii | reverse complement strand
AGTGTTCGAAAAGGCATCTGCAATATTGGAGTGCTGAACACAGACCTTATCATAACTCCACCACAAGAAAAGCTACTCTTCCAGACCAAGGAGGGGAGAAGCGGGAGGAATTATACCAGCACTGCATTTTGCCCCCCGATTACAAAATTCTAGGTTCCTAGGAAAGAATTCAGCCTGCCGTCATGTCGGTAAAAATGATTAGTTTTATACCACAAAACCTGGTGAAGAAAAAGGGGGGAAAGCAGCA
>NW_027878045.1:0-247 GCF_054177405.1 Leptonychotes weddellii | reverse complement strand
AGAGTCCATAGTCTCTCATGGTTTGTCTCCCCCTCCGATTTCCCCCCCTTCATTCTTCCTCTCCCGCTACCTTCTCCTTCTTCTTCTTTTTTTTTGAATATGCCTTTTAATCCTGAAGCCAGAGCTCATGGGGCTGATGCCTGTGGATGTTGTCATTCCAGCTGGGAAGGATGAGTTCTTGCAGCAACATTTGTGGGTCCAAGCAGGCACCAGTGTCCTCGTTATCATCTACTACCAAGGGCAGGTA
>NW_027878044.1:0-247 GCF_054177405.1 Leptonychotes weddellii | reverse complement strand
GAGAAAAGCATAAAACTGCTGATAGAGTGAGGAGCAAATAAATATCATTTGTACCTTTTGGACTCATTGCATTAGTGGAGACAGCACGCTGTTTATTAACTTTTGCATATTAAATCATGGTGTGTATCCCAGAAAATTTTTGAAAAATAAACATATTATGTTTTTATTTTCTAATTGTTGCTATTGTAAATTTCACATGCTTGTATATACTTGTTCTTCTATATGCATGTTCTAGCCAAGCTGGTCT
>NW_027878043.1:0-247 GCF_054177405.1 Leptonychotes weddellii | reverse complement strand
CTGCCTTGGAAATAGCATCTGATCTCACAGGTTAAGGGCTCAGTCCTATAAGACTGCCTCCTGCCCCCGAATTCAGACACCAGTCGGAAATCCCAGGATGTGACTTGTGCTTCTGACCAACTGGCTGCAGATTGGAGGTTCCAGTGACCTCCTCCGTAATTTGCTGCAGCGGCTCACAGAACTCAGGGAAACACGTTTATCTGTTTGTTAAAGGGTATGACAAAGAGTAAGAATCAAGAGCCAGATG
>NW_027878042.1:0-247 GCF_054177405.1 Leptonychotes weddellii | reverse complement strand
ACTCCACTCTGAGAGTTCGCCTGTGGTAGGTTCTCTTTCGCAGGAGCAAATGGAAGCCCTGGGAACAAAAGCTGGTACCACGTCCCACGGCTAATTAGGAGCTGAAAGAGGATAGGGATGCAGGGACTCCCGCTCCTGCTTCACTTCCCTGTCTTCCCGCCTCCTGCCGTCCCTTGCCAGCCCCTCTCCTGCTCAGTCCGTCCTTGTCAGTGCACCATTATGAACTGCCGAGGCTGTCGCTTCTCTG
>NW_027878041.1:0-1714 GCF_054177405.1 Leptonychotes weddellii | reverse complement strand
TCTAGCAGTTTTGGGGTGGAGTCTTTTGGGTTTTCCACATAAAAGTATCATATCATCTGCAAAGAGTGAGAGTTTGACTTCTTTGCCAATTTGGATGCGTCTTATTTCTTTTTCTTGTCTGATTGCTGTGGCTAGGATTTCTAGTACTATGTTGAATAGCAGTGGTGATAGTGGACATCCCTGCCATGTTCCTGACCTTAGGGGGAAAGCTCTCAGTTTTTCCCCATTGAGAATGATACTCGCTGTGGGTTTTCATAGATGGCTTTTATGATATCAATGTATGTACCCTCTGTCCCTACACTCTGAAGAGTTTTGATCAAGGAAGGATGCTGTACTTTGTCAAATGCTTTCTCTGCATCTATTGAGAGTATCATACGGTTCTTGTTCTTTCTTTTATTAATGTATTGTATCACATTGATTGATTCGTGGATGTTGAACCAACCTTGCAGCCCAGGAATAAATCTCACTTGGTCATGGTGAATAATCCTTTTAATGTACTGTTGGATCCTATTGGTTAGTATTTTGGTGAGAATTTTTGCATCCATATTCATCAGGGATATTGGTCTGTAGTTCTCCTTTTTGATGGAGTCTTTGTCTGGTTTTGGGATCAAGGTAATGCTGGCCTCATAAAATGAGTTTGGAAGTTTTCCTTCCATTTCTATTTTTTGGAACAGTGTCAGAAGAATAGGTATTAATTCTTCTTTAAATGTTTGGTAGTATTTCCCTGGGAAGTCATCTGGCCCTGGGCTCTTGTTTGTTGGGAGGTTTTTGATTACTGCTTCAATTTCCTTACTGGTTATGGGTCTGTTCAGGTTTTTTATTTCTTCCTGGTTCAGTTTTGGTAGTTTATACATCTCTAGGAATGCATCCATTTCTTCCAGATTGTCTAATTTGCTGGCATGTGGTTCCTCCTAATATGTTCTTATAATTGTTTGTATTTCTTTGGTGTTCCTTGTGATCTCTCCTCTTTCATTCATGATTTTATTTATTTGCGTCATTTCTCTTTTCTTTCTGTTAAGTCTGGCCAGGGGTTTATCAATCGTATTAATTCTTTCAAAGAACCAGCTCCTAGTTTCGTTGATCTGTTCTACTGTTCTTTTGGTTTCTATTTCATTGATTTCTGCTCTGCTCTTTATTATTTCTCTTCTCCTGCTGGGTTTAGGCTTTATTTGCTGTTCTTTCTCCAGCTCCTTTAGGTGTAGGGTGAGGTTGTGTATTTGAGAACTTTCCTGTTTCTTGAGAAAGGCTTGTATTGCTATATACTTTCGTCTTAGGACCACCTTTGCTGCATCCCAAAGATTTTGAACCGTTGTGTTTTCATTTTCATTTGTTTCCATGAATTTTTTAAATTCTTCTTTAATTTGCTGGTTGACCCATTCATTCTTTAGTAGGATGCTCTTTAGCCTCCATTGATTTGAGTGGTTTCCAACTTTCCTCTTGTGATTGAGTTCTAGTTCTCAAAGCACTGTGGTCCAAAAATATGCAGGGAATGATCCCAATCTTTTCGTACCTGTTGAGACCTGATTTGTGACCTAGGATGTGATCTATTCTGGAGAATGTTCCATGGGCACTAGAGAAGAATGTGTATTCTGTTGTTTTGGGATGGAATGTTCTGAATATATCTGTGAAGTCCATCTGGTCCAGTGTGTCATTTAAAGCCTTTATTTCCTTGTTGATCTTTTGTTTAGATGATCTGTCCATTTCAGTGAGGGGG
>NW_027878040.1:0-247 GCF_054177405.1 Leptonychotes weddellii | reverse complement strand
CCACCCTGAGCTGTGAGGTGGCCCAGGCCCAGACAGAGGTGACGTGGTACAAGGATGGGAAGAAGCTGAGTGCGAGCTCCAAAGTGCACGTGGAGGCCAAGGGCTGCAGCAGGCGGCTGGTGGTGCAGCAGGTGGGCAAGGAGGACGCTGGGGAGTACAGCTGTGAGGCCGGGGGCCAGAAGGTGTCCTTCCACCTGGACGTGGCAGGTGCGTGTCAGTTTGGGCAGAGGGGATAAGCTCCTGAGAA
>NW_027878039.1:0-247 GCF_054177405.1 Leptonychotes weddellii | reverse complement strand
GATTCTCAACAGGCAGATGGGCAGAGGAGCAGGGGCAGGAGGAGGAGAAGGAGGACGAGGAGGAGGATTTTACTCTCAGGATATATTTGGTAATATCTGGAGATATTTTTGGTTGTCACAGCTGGAGTGAGGGTGCTACCCCCTCTAGTGAGTAGAGAACAGGGATGTTTCTAAGCATTTTATGGTGCATAGGATGCCCCCCACCCACCCTGCAACAAAGAATTATCTAGCCCCAAATGTCAATGGT
>NW_027878038.1:0-247 GCF_054177405.1 Leptonychotes weddellii | reverse complement strand
AATATCTTCCTTATCCATTCATCTGTGGATGGACACTTAGGTTGTTTCCATTTCTTGACTGTTGTAAGTAATGTTACAGTAAACATAAAGGTGCATATATACCTTTCAAATTACTGTTTTGTTTTCTTTGGGTAAATACCCAGTAGTGAAATTACTGGATCATATGGTATTTCTATTTTTAATTTTCTTTTTTTTTTTTTAATTTTTTTATTCTTATGTTAATCCCCATACATTACATCATTAGTTT
>NW_027878037.1:0-247 GCF_054177405.1 Leptonychotes weddellii | reverse complement strand
AATAATTGTTTCAGTTATTCAAGTTCCTTTTTTTTTTTTTATTTTTTTTTCAAGTTCCTTTTGAATAAAGACATTTGTTCCCATTCTTCTAGAATTTGATACTGAGATTGGGATAGTGCAAATTTTAAGAACTCAAATGTATCGGCATATTACACAAAAAACAACAAAAAATAGAACATAGTATATATTATAATTGCATCACCCAAATTCTCCCCATGGGTAAAACTCAAAAGAGGTTTGAATGGAA
>NW_027878036.1:0-247 GCF_054177405.1 Leptonychotes weddellii | reverse complement strand
AAGGAGGAATTTTTTTTTTTTTTTGAGAGGAGACAGCTGTTCTGTTACAGAGCAGGAGTAGAGGTGAAGAAGTTGAGGGTACTTTCCAGTGAGAGATTGCAATGATGGATCATTTTCCAAAACTCAGGAGACAATGAGATGACAGGCACAGATGTAGAGGTCTGTAGATTTGATCATGAGAAGAGGAGTGATGCTGTCTGATGGCTTCTGGGTCCCCCCTCATTAGCAGATCATCATCCAAAGACAG
>NW_027878035.1:0-247 GCF_054177405.1 Leptonychotes weddellii | reverse complement strand
CATGCTAGGCTGCTGCCATTCCCACGTTTGTTCCCAGTGTGGATTTTCGGCAACACAGGTCCAAAGAGGATGAGATCTGAAATTTACTGGTTGCCAAATCTACCCAGAATAGGTCTTCAGCCCTGGGAAGCTAGGGAAGATGGGAGCTATCTTGCATCTGCTGAGCCCACCAAAGCATCTCTTCTGCAACATAGAGCTGTGTTGGAAAGGCAGGTCTTACTTTTTTTTCTTTTAAGATTTTATTTAT
>NW_027878034.1:0-247 GCF_054177405.1 Leptonychotes weddellii | reverse complement strand
TGGAACGTTTTTCCATTTCTTTGTGTCTTCCTCAATTTCTTTCATGAGTATTTTATAGTTTTCTGAGTACAGATCCTTTGTCTCTTTGGTTAGATTTATTCCTAGGTATCTTATGGTTTTGGGTGCAATTGTAAATGGGATCGACTCCTTGATTTCTCTTTCTTCTGTCTTGTTGTTGGTGTATAGGAATGCCACTGACTTCTGTGCATTGATTTTATATCCTGCCACTTGACTGAATTCCTGTATG
>NW_027878033.1:0-247 GCF_054177405.1 Leptonychotes weddellii | reverse complement strand
TCTCTCAAATAAATAAATAAAATCTTAAAAAAAAATTGAATAGATGAATCAGATCCCTGGTATAAGGAAAAAAGGGGTAATGGAAGGGAACTAAAGGTACTTAGTATTTACTACAAGCCCTACTAGATACATTATTTCATAAAATTTTGACAATAACCCTACAGGGTGGGTATTATGCCCATCTTAAAACTGTGTAAACCAAGGCATGGGGTGGTCAAGCACTTTGCCAGAGCTTTTAGAAACAGTA
>NW_027878032.1:0-247 GCF_054177405.1 Leptonychotes weddellii | reverse complement strand
TGCACGCTGAAAAAACCGGCAGCGGGTTGGACGGCGGCGGAGGGGAGGGTGTCCCGGGGCCGCCAGGCTGGAAGTGCCGCGGAAGGAGCAGGTCCCACCCTCCCCGCAGCGCCGCCCGCTCTGTCTGGCGCCCCTAGCGGCGGGGCCTCGCATGGCGGCACCGGCCGGGGGAAGCGGGTCTGCGGGGGCCAGGCGGGGGCCAGCTGGAGCTGAGCTATTCTTAGTAATTGGCGCACCACGTAAAAAG
>NW_027878031.1:0-247 GCF_054177405.1 Leptonychotes weddellii | reverse complement strand
TCAGTTTTGGGGGAGTCAAAACTTATATATGGATTTTTGACTGCATGTGGGTTGGCACCCTTAACCCTTCTGTGTTGCTCAAGGGGCAACTGTATTTGACATTATGTCATCATTGAATAATATTGTAATGCTAAATTGCAAGGTCAAAAGGACAAATATTGGGTGCCTGGGTGGCTCAGTTGGTTGGGCGACTGCCTTCGGCTCAGGTCATGGTCGTGGAGTCCCAGGATCGAGTCCTGCATCGGGC
>NW_027878030.1:0-1714 GCF_054177405.1 Leptonychotes weddellii | reverse complement strand
TTTCTGTTTCTTCGCTCGGCTCTTGGCTACTTGGAAAGTCAGAAGCACATGTAGCTGAGAGCTACAAAAGCACAGATAGCCCTTGGTTGCACCAAAGCCTCGTACAAGATTCATTTGCATTTTAGAGTATCATCCCTGAGTCTTTGGAACACTCTTATTACAGGAATAGAATCAAACAGCAATTATCCCCCTAATGATTTTGTGCGGCCGAGATGCCTGCCACCCTGGGTTCCCCTTGCACTAGAAGCGACTGAATCAGGCTGGGGTCAAGGACTGTGACTAGAGATTCCAGACTGTGGTGGCTCTGATGCAGGGAATGGGAAGGAGGAAGAGGGGGGCAATCAGCAGGTGGGAGGGAAGGCACACCTGTTTAAGCCACTCATTTGCAGGTGGCTTTTCCTGTGTACAAGGCACACAAATGATGAGTAAGATGTCAAGGCATCTGTGGTAGGCTGAATAATGGCTCCCCAAAGAGGTTCATATCCTCATCCATGACTTTGTTTAAGCTAACACTTATCAAGTGCTTTCTATTTACCAGGCAATGTCTTCAAGGCTTTACCTTCATTTTTTCCTTAGAACACAGCCGTGAGGGTGATAACCTCAATTTATCAGAGGATGAAACCAAGGCTTGGGAGAGTTAGAAACTTCCCCCATAACATAGCTAGTAAGTAGAAGACCCACTTCCTAAAACCCATGCAGTCTGACTCCAGAGACTGTACTTTTAATAATATAAACACTCAAGGGTGCTGTATTAGTTTCCTATTATAGTCATCAACAATTATCCCATACTGGGTGACTTAAAACAATGGAAATTTATTGTCCCTCAGGCCTGCAGGTCAAAGTGTGACAGGGGTCTTCCTGGGCTAAGATCAAGGTGCTGGCAAGTCTGTCTTCTTTTTGGGAGGCTCTTAGGGGAGAATGCTTCCTTGCCTTTTCCAGCTTCTAGGGGTTGCCCCCATTCCTTGGTTTGTGGCCCCTTCCTCCATGTTGAAAGCCAGTCACATAGCATCTCTTTGCTCTTGTGTGTGCTTGACGTCTCTTTCTCTGACTGTCCTCTTCTGCTTCCCTCTTCCACTGTTAAGGACTCCTGTGATTACACTGGGGCCACCCACATTAACTGGAAGAATCTCCTTATTTTAAGGGCAGATGGGTAGAGCCCTTATTTCCATCCTTCAACTTTAATTCCCCATTGCCGTGTAACCTAATATCTTCACAAGTTCCAGAGATGAGGATATGAACCTCTTTGGGGAGCCATTATTCAGCCTACCACAGATGCCTTGACATCTTACTCATCATTTGTGTGCCTTGTACACAGGAAAAGCCACCTGCAAATGAGTGGCTTAAACAGGTGTGCCTTCCCTCCCACCTGCTGATTGCCCCCCTCTTCCTCCTTCCCATTCCCTGCATCAGAGCCACCACAGTCTGGAATCTCTAGTCACAGTCCTTGACCCCAGCCTGATTCAGTCGCTTCTAGTGCAAGGGGAACCCAGGGTGGCAGGCATCTCGGCCGCACAAAATCATTAGGGGGATAATTGCTGTTTGATTCTATTCCTGTAATAAGAGTGTTCCAAAGACTCAGGGATGATACTCTAAAATGCAAATGAATCTTGTACGAGGCTTTGGTGCAACCAAGGGCTATCTGTGCTTTTGTAGCTCTCAGCTACATGTGCTTCTGACTTTCCAAGTAGCCAAGAGCCGAGCGAAGAAACAGAAA
>NW_027878029.1:0-247 GCF_054177405.1 Leptonychotes weddellii | reverse complement strand
CCACAAACAGGCCGTGGCATATAGGAGCGAAGCGCGAGTTGACTTGTAAGGGATGGTCGTGGGAGGCACACACTTATCAGATTTCGTTTCTGCTCTCTTTTGGCATAGTAGCTGCTGAGCAGTGAAATGGGAGGGAGGGAGCTAGAGAGATTGAGAAACAGTTCGTTATCCATAGACTGGATTGTCAGCTCCCCAAAAGTGTGAATCGACCTCACGTTCCCCCCTCCTTTTTACAACCAGAAATGTC
>NW_027878028.1:0-247 GCF_054177405.1 Leptonychotes weddellii | reverse complement strand
CCCAACCTTGCCCTTGGTACATCACTGGGGCCAGCCCAAGGAGCACAGGTGTTTGCCTAAGTCTATTTGAAAGGTAGAGAGAAGCCTCCAGCAGATATATCCTCAGGTGTCTGAAACTGAAATTCTACCATTACCAGAAATAGTAAAAATCATGACAAAAATAAGAGCCACCACTTGAACGCCTATGTGCCAGAAACGACGTGTTAAATGCTTTAGTTATATTTTAGAAGTGAGGAATTGGATGCCC
>NW_027878027.1:0-247 GCF_054177405.1 Leptonychotes weddellii | reverse complement strand
GTGGCTCAGTCATTAAGCATCAGCCTTCGGCTCAGGTCATGATCCCAGGGTCCTGGGATCGAGCCCCGCATCAGGCTCCCTGCTCAGCGGGAAGCCTGCTTCTCCCTCTCTCACTCCCCCTGCTTGTGTTCCCTCTCTCGCTGTGTCTTTCTCTGTCAAATAAATAAATAAAATCTTTAAGAAAATAAATAAATAAATAAAATAAAAATCTGAAATACAGAAAGAAGAAGCAATTTAACCAACCACA
>NW_027878026.1:0-247 GCF_054177405.1 Leptonychotes weddellii | reverse complement strand
CTCGGGATGACCCGATCCAGGGGCTGGGCACGGGGCCAGTCTGGCTCACCCTGCCCGGGACCCACTGCAGGAGAGCCTGGCCGGGTCTTGCGGGGACCGGGGGGTCAGGGTCTCCCAGGATGTGCCCCGAGATCCGGGCCCCTGACTGGACGGCTGGGCTCGGTGAGGGCAGCATGGGCCTGGGTCCACCACACAGAGCTCAGCAGGGGCAGGAAGCCGCGGCGGCCCTGGGGCCCGGGCTCCCGGT
>NW_027878025.1:0-247 GCF_054177405.1 Leptonychotes weddellii | reverse complement strand
TCTTTTGTACCGTGAATCAAATTCTAGGCAGCTGCTCCACTTTTCGGTATTTATGACTAAAAATTATCATAGATACATAAGAATTTGGTATAGGAATTTGTTCATCACAGTGTTACTTGAAACTGAAAAATCTGTTTTTATCTTCAATAAAAAGGAGAAAAGTTAAATGAATTATGATATATAAGTAAAATATAAATATGTATAGATCATATTTTAAAATATATATTCTTTCATGAAAAATGTGCTC
>NW_027878024.1:0-247 GCF_054177405.1 Leptonychotes weddellii | reverse complement strand
GATCTGACATTTTCCTGAGCACATTCATTGCATATCTAGAAACATTTTTTACTTTTATTTTTTAATTTTTTTAAGATTTATTTATTTATTTGAGATGGGGACTGGGGAGGGGCAGAGGGAGAGGGAGAGTCTTAAGCAGACTCCACGCTGAGCACGGAGCCTGACGTGGGGCTCAATCTCACGACCCTGAGATCGTGACCTGAGCCAAAACCAAGAGTCGGTCGCTTAACTGTGCCACACAGGCACC
>NW_027878023.1:0-247 GCF_054177405.1 Leptonychotes weddellii | reverse complement strand
CAGCCAGGAGTCAAACCGTTAACATGCCCTTCTGAGTCAGGATTAGACTGGGAGTTAAGATATTGTCATATTTAGCTATTATTACTGTTGTTATCATTATTGCTACCATTATCCTTAAATATATGTGAATCCATTGATATATATGTGTAAAATGCAGAGTAGAAATGAATGTCTTGCAAAATAAACTTTTTGTTTTACTCTGTTAGCGAATATTTTCTCAGCATGTGCTCTCTTGGGTTTTCTGGAG
>NW_027878022.1:0-247 GCF_054177405.1 Leptonychotes weddellii | reverse complement strand
CAGGTCAAATAAAACTTTGGTAAAGTAGTATAAAATTTTGTCACAAAAAGTATAGTGAAGAACAGAATGTTGTGGGTGTATTTCAAAATTGTTATTTTTACTCTTCCCCAGCTGGAAGCAGGATGGGATTTTCCTGAATCTTCACAGTGTAAACCTGGTAGGTCTCCTGGAATTAAAACTCAAGAAAGTGTAGGGCTCCAATAAGACTGGGTCTTGAATTTTTACTCTCAGGCTAGTTCACACTGAG
>NW_027878021.1:0-247 GCF_054177405.1 Leptonychotes weddellii | reverse complement strand
TGCAACCATCATCAGCATCCATCTCCAACTTTTTTCATCTTTCCAAACGGAAGCTCTATACCCATTAGACAATAACTTCCCTTTCTCCCCTCCCTCTGGTCCCTGGCTAAATTTGGGGAGGTTGTTTTGTTTTTTCATTTTTTTCACTTTTTTTTTTTTTTAAAGATTTTATTTATTTATTTGACAGAGAGAGAGACAGCGAGAGCAGGAACACAAGCAGGGGGAGTGGGAGAGGGAGAAGCAGACT
>NW_027878020.1:0-247 GCF_054177405.1 Leptonychotes weddellii | reverse complement strand
GACAAGTAATTATCACTGTAAATTAATTGCACAAAGATTGATTCTTTACATTTTTTTAAATTGAAGCTAAGGGCATCAGAAAACAGAGGATGTATGTGCACAGTAAGCCCATAACATTCTTATTTCAATAAGGCCGGGTTTCCTTAACTATAAAACAGACTTGTTTTGAGGATTAAATGATAACGTCAAATGCTCAGCATGATGTCTGGAGCATAAATCACTCAATAACCATTAGTCACTATTAATT
>NW_027878019.1:0-1714 GCF_054177405.1 Leptonychotes weddellii | reverse complement strand
AAATAATCCAATCAAGAGATGGGCAGAAGACATGAACAGACATTTTTCCAAAGAAGACATCCAAATGGCCAACAGACACATGAAAAAGTGCTCAACATCCCTGGGCATCAGGGAAATATAAATCAAAACCACAATGAGATACCACCTCACACCAGTCAGAATGGCTAAAATTAACAAGTCAAGAAACGACAGATGTTGGTGGGGATGCGGAGAAAGGGGATCCTCCTACACTGTTGGTGGGAATGCAAGCTGGTGCAGTCACTCTGAAAAATAGTATGGAGGTTCCTCAGAAAGTTGAAAATAGAGCTACCCTATGACCCAGCAATTGCACTACTGGGTATTTACCCCAAAGATACAAATGTAGTGATCCAAAGAGGTACATGCACCCCGATATTTATAGCATCAATGTCCACAATAGCCAAACTATGGAAAGAGCCAAGATGCCTATCAACAGATGAATGGATAACGAAGAAGTGGTATATATATAGAATGGAATATTATGCAGCCATCAAAAAATGAAATCTTGCCATTTGCCTCAATATGGATGGAACTAGATGGTAGTATGCTAAGTGAAATAAGTCAATCAGAGAAAGACAAGTGTCATATGATCTTACTGATATGTGGAATTTGACAAACAAGACAGAGGATCATAGGGATGGGAGGGGAAAATGAAATAAGATGAAACCAGAGAGGGAGACAAACCATAAAAGACTCTTAATCTCGGGAAACAAACTGAGGGTTTCTGGAGTGGAGGGGGGTGGAAGGGATGGGGTGGCTGGGTGATGGGCATTGGGGAAGCTATGTACTATGGTGAGTGCTGTGAATTGTGTAAGACTGATAAATCACAGACCTGTATCCCTGAAACAAATAATGCATTATATGTTAAATAAATAAATAAATAAATAAATGTAGATTACTAATGAGGATTACCACAGCTGAATTTGTTACAGTATTTATCTATCGATCTAGTCTAATCTAATCTAACCTCTCTATCTATAGCTATTATTGTTTACTTGCATAGCTTATGTAGTTTTTTAGGGAATTTCAACTGGTTTTGCTGAGACCCTGGTTTGAATTTAGCTCCATCAATTTCCTGCTTGAGTTCACACTCCAGTGCTAATCCTTCCAATTCCAATTTCCCTCCTTCATTTAATTAAAGATTTCAGCTTAACTCAATATTTACTGATATGCTAAGACTAATAAGTACTAGGTTTGATTTGTCTATCTGGTCACAGATGCTTAAGGCATGCTGCTGTACTTCTTTTTCATTAAAAAATTCTGTGCATCAATGTCAGAGGTCACCATGGTCTATAATATTTATGCTTTGCACAAAAAACAGCCAACAATGATTTATTTTACCACAGTAGGAGAAGAGCCTGATGAATCATAAACTATGGATAAGTATTTAAGCAAAACTTTATTGTGTGCAAGAAGTGTTACATAGTAAAACTAGAAAAATGGGGAGAAATCTGGTATAGCCTACTAACTGGACACAGTCATAAACAATATTGAAGAGTACTGAGTTGTGACACTGAAAAAAACAGCTAACACCCACCTCCATTCACAATTTATCAGTGAAAAACTAACAAAACCATCTGAACAAATTTATACATTTAGTAGTTTCCCCATTTCACCTATTTCAGATAAGATAATGTTCAATTTTGGAGTTGCCAAGTCTCCTCAGCAATGTGGCCATCAGCTCCATTTCTTCTTT
>NW_027878018.1:0-247 GCF_054177405.1 Leptonychotes weddellii | reverse complement strand
AAGATTCAGAAAAGATCATTAAAGTTGGCAAAATGGACCTCCTGATGATCTTTTTTTTTTTTTTAAAGATTTTATTTATTTATTTGACAGAGAGAGACACAGCGAGAGAGGGAACACAAGCAGGGGGAGTGGGAGAGGGAGAAGCAGGCTCCCCGCAGAGCAGGGAGCCCGATGCGGGACTCGATCCCAGGACCCTGGGATCATGACCTGAGCTGAAGGCAGTTGCTTAACCAACTGAGCCACCCAG
>NW_027878017.1:0-247 GCF_054177405.1 Leptonychotes weddellii | reverse complement strand
ATAGAAATCTTATAAATACAATGTTAGCAAAAGAATCCAGTCTCAAAATGTTCCATTCTGTATTATTTCATTTATATAAAGTTTAAAAATAGGCGCTATGAATTTATGGTGTCAGATTAGAAGTCAGAATAGTATTTATCTTTGGGGAGGAGAAAGGGACAAGTGATTAAGAATGGGATGAAGGGCTTCTGAAATGCTGGTAATGTTCTATTTTTGTTCTAGGGATGGTTACATGAATGTGTTCTTT
>NW_027878016.1:0-247 GCF_054177405.1 Leptonychotes weddellii | reverse complement strand
TTTTTTTTTTTAAGATTTTATTTATTTATTTGACAGAGAGAGACACAGCGAGAGAGGGAACACAAGCAGGGGGAGTGGGAGAGGGAGAAGCAGGCTCCCCGTAGAGCAGGGAGCCCGATGCGGGACTCGATCCCAGGACCCTGGGATCATGACCTGAGCTGAAGGCAGTCGCTTAACCAACTGAGCCACCCAGGCGCCCAAATTTTTCTTTTCTAGATTAAACATCTACGTACATGATAAAAAGCTT
>NW_027878015.1:0-247 GCF_054177405.1 Leptonychotes weddellii | reverse complement strand
TGGGAGTTATCAGCATATATATACACACACATAGGTATGTGTGAATACGGGTAACATGACTTGGGAGAATGTGCGTAACAAAAATTAGATCAAGGATAAATGCACAGCACACCAAATATTTAAGGGGCTGGCAACAAAAAAAACAAGCCAGCAAAACAGAAAGAGAAAAACCATCATCAATGTAACATCACTCAATACACGGGAGTATTTTGAAAATAGTGAATGTTCAGCAAGACCAGATGCTAAG
>NW_027878014.1:0-247 GCF_054177405.1 Leptonychotes weddellii | reverse complement strand
CAGCCTGATCATATTTGATCATATTCTGTTGTTTTTTTTTTTTTGGTTTTCTTCTGTTTTTGTTAGTTTTTATCTTTATCTTTCTCTTTTCTTTTTATTTTTCTTTTTTCTTTCTTTTCCCCTGGCTTCAGGTCTTTTCTGATTTGTTTAGAGTATATTTTCTGGGGACATTGTTACCCTGTTAGCATTTTGTTCTCTCATTCACCTATTCTCCTCTGGACAAAATGACAAGATGGAAAAAATCACC
>NW_027878013.1:0-247 GCF_054177405.1 Leptonychotes weddellii | reverse complement strand
TTTGATGGATGCCTGTCTCACATTGAGGTCTTTCATCCATTTTGAGTTTATCTTTGAGTATGGTGTAAGAGAATGGTCCAGTTTCATTCTTCTGTATATAGCTGTCCAGTTTTCCCAGCACCCTTTATTGAAGAGACTGTCTTTTTTCCATTGCATATTTTTTCCTGCTTTGTCAGATTATTTGACCATAGAGTTAAGGGTCCATGTCTGGGCTCTCTATTCTGTTCCACTGGTCTATGTGTCTGTT
>NW_027878012.1:0-247 GCF_054177405.1 Leptonychotes weddellii | reverse complement strand
ACCACTTTAGACTTCTGTTCTCAGACCACATTTAGTGGTGTAAAACTTTGTTCTTGGTTATAATTTTTCTACTAGTGGGTACATCTGTGTAATGTCTTACCTATTAGATATTGGTCTCTTCTTGTTTAAAACTCTTTAAATGTGGTCTCCTATGGAAATATCCCATCTTTGGAAGATCTGGATTACCCTTTTTATTCTATTGGCATACTTCTAGCTTCCCAAATAGCTAATTGAACTCAATCTGCTT
>NW_027878011.1:0-247 GCF_054177405.1 Leptonychotes weddellii | reverse complement strand
CAGAGAGAGACACAGAGGGAGAGGGAACACAAGCAGGGGGAGTGGGAGAGGGAGAAGCAGGCTTCCCACGGGAGCAGGGAGCCGGATGCGGGGCTCGATTCCAGGACCCTGGGATCACGACCTGAGCCGAAGGCAGACGCTTAATGACTGAGCCACCCAGGTGCCCCTGGAGAAGTTTTTTTAAGAAAAAAGAAAAGAAGGATATGTAGGAAAAGAGAGAAAAAAAATGCAAAATCTAAATGAGGAA
>NW_027878010.1:0-247 GCF_054177405.1 Leptonychotes weddellii | reverse complement strand
TTTTTTTTTTTTTTTTTTTCCTTTCTTTACAAGAGCAGGGTTACCATCTTTTACTTAAATAAAGTCACCTGGAAATCATTCTTGAAACACGGAGGTGATCAGATTATGCTCCTCAGGTCATTTGTGAAACGATTTCCCTAAAAATCCAAAGAAGGATTCAGGAATCACCAAAGAGAGGAGGTACGGGCTAGCCTATCTTTCTTCTGCACTGAAAAGTACTGTGTCAGGGACTTTTATTTTGGTAACT
>NW_027878009.1:0-247 GCF_054177405.1 Leptonychotes weddellii | reverse complement strand
TCAAATGAGATAATTGGTTTAAAAGCACACTTAGCATGATGCTAGCATGTGTAACAAGCACTCAACAGATATCAGCTGTTATTATTACTCAGGGTAAGAGAATGTAAGAGAAGGAAGGAATCTTGCAAAAACATCCAGTTCTACCTCATTTTTCAAAGAGATTAAGTGACCTTCCTAAGGTGAGCTGGTTTCTAGAAGGGCCGGTCCTGGATCTGGGTGTTCACTTTCTCGGTCTTATCTGATGATA
>NW_027878008.1:0-1714 GCF_054177405.1 Leptonychotes weddellii | reverse complement strand
GTACAGAGGATGCACCAATGGACTAGTTCTTGCAATAAATTGGGATGGGTTGATTGGGAGGATGGACAGATTGCAGATTAGCTAGATGGAAGCATGGATGGGTAGATGAGACGCTGGATGGGTAAGTCATTTGTTAAGAAGGTTGGTTGGGAGAGGGATGGGTGACAGGGTTAGGCTTGAGGAGAGGGAGGGATGAAACATCAGCTGAATGACTGGAAAGTGGAATGGATGTTGCATGGTAGGGTAAATCTGATTGATGCTCGTAGGGTAACAAATTAGTCGGTTGAACCAATAGTTGTGATCAGATTGTTTGGATATGGTAAGAAGAAGCTGAATTGGTTGGACATACTTGGACCGCTGAAGGTAGGAGTATTGATGGTTGAGTTGGTTAAACAATGATTGGCTAGGTGGGTGGATGATCAGATTAGTGGATGGATTAATGGGTAGATGAGCTGACCGGATGGTTAACTGGATGGATGAATGCACCTATGGATGGAAGCCTAGATGTCTGGACAGACTGAAGGGGCAGCCTGGATATAGTTTTGTTGGATAAATGGATGGACTGGGTGAATTTGTGAATGGGTGGGTGACAAATGGAATAAATGGATGAATTCACAGATGATCCTTTTGATCTTAACATTCTAAGCTCTAGCCACACACCCCGTATTTAGTTACAAATGAGCAGTCCAAACCGCAAAGAAGGAAGTGAGTGCGTGAAGCATTCCACTATTAAAGGTCCCTTTCGCATTCCCACCCCTTAGGGCGGAGATACAACTGAGACAGCACCCCATGGCTTGTTCCTGTGTTGGTTCCACCCAAATAAGAAACGCCATCTCACGTGGAATGCTAGAAAGAAGTCCACCTGTATGCAGGAACATGGTACTACAGTGATTTCTATGCAACCTTGATTAAAGCTTGTACACTGGATGACTATTCCTTGTGTGGGCATTTTGATTTCACTAAAGGGGGTCACGTGTTTTGGGGCCTTGGCGTGGAAGCTGGAAGCAGGGAAGAGGCTGTGCCAGCCCAGGAGCAGAAATGAATGTGGGCTGGAGATTCCCAAGAAGCCTTCGAAGCCAGCCAGGCAGCCCTCTGCTTGGGCAGAGCCCTCTTTTGCCCTATATGCTCCCACCTTGGTGCACACAAGTGTGCACATACACACGGGATGCCCACAGGCCCCCACCCTGTTCATGCAGTGACCCACATGCAGTAGACAGGAGGGGAGCTAGGAATGTGCATTTTGAAGTCCAGACCACCCCGAGTTTGAACCCTGCTCCTATTTCCCTGCTGTGATGCTGGGCTGCTGATCAACCTCTCTGAACCTGAACCTCCCTTGTTCCAACAAACTTTTACTAAGGGACCAAGTATGTTCTGGCACTGTGCTAGGCTCTGGGAATGCAGAGGGCACACATGGCATGGAAACCCAAGATCTGCTAGTTACCCTACGAGCATCAATCAGATTTACCCTACCATGCAACATTCCAGTCCATTCCACTTTCCAGTCATTCAGCTGATGTTTCATCCCTCCCTCTCCTCAAGCCTAACCCTGTCACCCATCCCTCTCCCAACCAACCTTCTTAACAAATGACTTACCCATCCAGCGTCTCATCTACCCATCCATGCTTCCATCTAGCTAATCTGCAATCTGTCCATCCTCCCAATCAACCCATCCCAATTTATTGCAAGAACTAGTCCATTGGTGCATCCTCTGTAC
>NW_027878007.1:0-247 GCF_054177405.1 Leptonychotes weddellii | reverse complement strand
CCAGGAGCATGAGGACACAGAGGGACGGAAGCTGGGGCTTCCTCCCCCATGCCTGGGTGCCTGGTCAGGAATGGGTTCCCCGACCAAAGTACTATGCCCTAGGAGACCCCAAGCAGGGAAATGTCCTTGTGCCAAGCAGCGCATCTGGTCTGGGGTCCCAGCCACCCACCTGTGATCTCAGAGGCTGCTGGAAGCTGCCCACCTGGCCTCAACCTCCCTCAGTGCTGTCCTGTGTCAGGGCTGGGGA
>NW_027878006.1:0-247 GCF_054177405.1 Leptonychotes weddellii | reverse complement strand
ACAACAGCAGCCCCCATAAGCTAGAAGAGGCAAGATTGTCTCCTAGAACCTCCAGAGGGGGCACTGCCCTCTTGACACCTCGATTTTGGACTTCTGGCCTCCGGAATTATGAGAGAATAAACTGTTTTAAGCCCCCCAAATTGTGGTAATTTGTTACAACAGCCCCAGGAAACATAAAACATCCTCGCATATAAAATGGAGACAAGGGTCTAGAGGACAATTTTCAGGCAGGTGGAGTCACAGGTAT
>NW_027878005.1:0-247 GCF_054177405.1 Leptonychotes weddellii | reverse complement strand
CGTTGGGGAATGAACCCGATTTTCCAGTTGTTCAAATAATCCTATGCCCCTGGGGTCCTGTTATTATCCCCACAGAATAGCAAGCAAGGAGATTGCCTATACATGAGCTACTGTGGTAGTTTTTCTGAGGTTTCCCTCAAGTTGTCTAGCTTAGGTAAACAACAAATATTTAAAGACAACCAGAGTTAGAATTTAACGTCCGCAAAGGTGGGTTATTGAAACATAATTTTTCTCTCTAAAATAACCC
>NW_027878004.1:0-247 GCF_054177405.1 Leptonychotes weddellii | reverse complement strand
TCTTTTGTACCGTGAATCAAATTCTAGGCAGCTGCTCCACTTTTCGGGATTTATGACTAAAAATTATCATAGATACATAAGAATTTGGTATAGGAATTTGTTCATCACAGTGTTACTTGAAACTGAAAAATCTGTTTTTATCTTCAATAAAAAGGAGAAAAGTTAAATGAATTATGATATATAAGTAAAATATAAATATGTATAGATCATATTTTAAAATATATATTCTTTCATGAAAAATGTGCTC
>NW_027878003.1:0-247 GCF_054177405.1 Leptonychotes weddellii | reverse complement strand
CAGGACCCTGAGATCATGACCTGAGCCGATATCAAGAATCAGATGCTTTGGGGGGTGGGGTGGGAGGGATGGGGTGACTGGGTGATAGACACTGGGGAGGGTATGTGCTCTGGTAAGCGCTGTGAATTGTGCAAGACTGTTGAATCTCAGATCTGTACCTCTGAAACAAATAATGCAATATATGTTAAGAAAAAAAAAAGAAGAAGAAGAAGGTAGCAGGAGGGGAAGAATGAAGCGGGGGAAATCG
>NW_027878002.1:0-247 GCF_054177405.1 Leptonychotes weddellii | reverse complement strand
TTTAGGTGTCTCACCACCCCTTGTATGTTTCCTTAGCTTTGCCAAGCTTGTTTCAAGTTGTCCCTTCACTAAAGTCTCGATTAAATAATCTGGTGGGGACCTTGACTCATTCAGAGTCTCTATTTTTTCTAATGAAAAAACATATTTTATAAAACTCCAAGAAGCTAATATAGGAGAAAAACCTAGATGACCTTGGGTTTAGCAATGACTTCTTAGATCTATTTTTAAGTAATTTCTACACCCAACA
>NW_027878001.1:0-247 GCF_054177405.1 Leptonychotes weddellii | reverse complement strand
CTACCTCGTCTATAAAATGGGGCTGATAGTCTTCACCTACCTCACCGGCTGCTGTGGGGCTTCGACAAGATAGGAAATGGAAAGGCGCTTGGTAAGCGCCAAGGCACTGGACAGGCACTGGGGTCAATGTGACCCCAACCTGGATTCCAGTGTTTTCCAGGGTGAGGAGCATGGAGGGGGGTGTGGGGAAAGAAGCCACTCCCATCGACTGGGAGCCATCCCTGGGTCACTGCTTTGCTTTGTCCCC
>NW_027878000.1:0-247 GCF_054177405.1 Leptonychotes weddellii | reverse complement strand
ACAAGCAGGGGGAGTGGGAGAGGGAGAAGCAGGCTTCCCGCGGAGCAAGGAGCCCGATGCGGGACTCGATCCCGGGACTCCAGGATCATGACCTGAGCCGAAGGCAGTCGCTTAACCAACTGAGCCACCCAGGCGCCCCCAGTGGGGTCTCTTTCTAACAGCCACTGCCACCCTGCACTGGCCCTCAAAGGACACAAGCGTACCCCCACTATGCTCCCACTTCACATGGACACAGAGCCTTCTGCTT
>NW_027877999.1:0-247 GCF_054177405.1 Leptonychotes weddellii | reverse complement strand
GGGGAAATTTGGAGAGAGGTATGAATGTGTGGAGAAAGTGATGTGAATAGGAAGAAGGTGTCCACAAGCCAAAGAGAGAGGCTTAGAATAGATCCTTCCCTCATTCAGGAAACGACAGATGTTGGCGGGGATGCGGAGAAAGGGGAACCCTCCTACACTGTTGGTGGGAATGCAAGCTGGTGCAGCCACTCTGGAAAACAGTATGGAGGTTCCTCAAACAGTTGAAAATAGAGCTACCATATGATCC
>NW_027877998.1:0-247 GCF_054177405.1 Leptonychotes weddellii | reverse complement strand
GTAGTAAAGGATAACATCAAACTACTTCTTGTTCTCTTGAGGAAAACCGTTTTTTTCCCTATTTTATATTTGATATTTTTTCAAATAAAGTGATTATTTTTAAATATAACTGAGTCAAGTCTTTGTACAATTGAGAAATTATTTCACTGTTTGTTTAATTATTGCTTCTTTTGCTCTTTTTAAAATTTCAACTTCCAAAGTCTTCCATATCTGATTTGGATTTAACCCTCTGAATCCAACTTTGCAT
>NW_027877997.1:0-1714 GCF_054177405.1 Leptonychotes weddellii | reverse complement strand
GGGTCCACCTTTGGCTTGTGAGCAAGTTAGTTTGGGGCTTGGTATTTGCCTGCAAGAGAGGGATCAGGACAAAAATGACCAACAAAATAAAAATGGTGGTACATTTATCAACTGCTTCTGTTTTCACCTTCACTTCCCATCTGTATGCTCTGGCTCTTCATCTCCACTCCAGGAGAACATGGAAATTAGTCTTCACTTTCCACTAACAGATTCTAGAATCTTAGACACTCGGCCTGCCTGGGTCTCAATTTCTTCATCTGTCATGTGGGAACAACTTCACAGTCTGAGTACTTCCTAAGAGGTTGTGAGCATCCGTGAGATTACCATCCATAGAGTGATTTGAAAAGTTAAAGGTGCTTTGAAAGCACAAGATGTTAACTCTCCACTCATCAGCCACTCCTCCCCAAAACTGAATCCCGCTCAAACACCCCACCTACTTCATTCATTCATTCATTCACTCATTCATTCACTCATGCAACAAGTATTTTTTTAGTACCCACCCTGTGTTGGGCACTGTTCTAGGCAATGAGGCTATATCAGGAACAAATCATCCCTCTTGGAGCTTATATAATAGTGCGAGAAGATAGATAATAAACAAATAGAAAATATGTCAGGCGGTCAGAAATAATATAGAGAAAAATAAAATATACGATGAAAACCCTAAATCTAAATACTACTCTGGTAGAAGATCGTGCCAGTGTGCACATGTGGACATGTGTGTGCACGTGTAATGAGATGGAATGTGTGCAGAGAGAGAAGGGGGAGGGAAGGGGAAACGGGATAGCAGGTAGAAGTCCCATATAAGTACATGAGTGTAAGTATAATTTTGGTGGTCAGAATTGGGATGGAATTGTTCTGGCTTTTGGAAGAACATAGAGTCCAAGACCTATATTTATTCTATGATTCATTGTTCTGGCTTTGTCTGGACTGGGGCGGGGAGAGAGTCTAGACAAGGTGTCCCGTGGGGCTCGGCAGCAGATGACCCAATTGTAGGAAACAGAATGCAAAAGTGACTGGGGAATTACACCTGTCACGGCCCCTTCCCTGTCAGCATTCCCTAAAAGCTGAGATGAAGATGAAGTGGCACCTCCCTGGAATCTTCTTGACCTTCTCCTGCTCTCCGGTTCTCATGCTTAGCTCCTCCCTGAGAGAACACTGGAAGCTCTGAAGGCCCAGTCATCATGCCCTCTCCAGGAGGTGAGAACGTGGGCTCTTCTCCCCACCCTGACCCCAACCAGACTGTCTGTTCACCTGGGATCACCTGGGCTGTGCTGCACCTACAGATCCTGTGGCTCTAATTCTGGAAGATGTAGCTTACGGCCATCTCAGGCCACAGTGGACCCTCCATATTTGGTCACTATTATCATCAGGTTAGCCTTCTGAGCCTCTGCCTCCTCATCTGGAAAATGGGCATAACAGCTGCTAGCTCCTAGGATAGATCATGAGTTTAAGGATTTATTGTGCACCAGAGGCACTGTGCTAATACATCATAAGCATTATCCCATTTACTTTAACAAAATTCCGTAACTATTATTGTACCCATTTTACAGATGAGAAATCTGAACAAAGGCAGTTAAAAACCTTGCCCAAGGTCACACAGCTGGGAGGCTATCGAGCCATGACTCAAAATCAGACTTGTCTGTCTCCAAAGCCAGGAAACAGATCTGCTAGGAAACAGATCACCCCAAAAGTTAGTAGCTTAAGATAACCACCA
>NW_027877996.1:0-247 GCF_054177405.1 Leptonychotes weddellii | reverse complement strand
CCTGAGCCGAAGGCAGTTGCTTAACCAACTGAGCCACCCAGGCGCCCCTTAGCAATTCTCTTTTAAAGTTCAAGTGCAACAACATAATGATTTGCAAGTTATCACAGAATGAGCATGGTGATGTTGCACAGAAGGTTGCTAAGTACTGTTTACAATGATCCTTTAAAGCTGGAAAGGAGGTAATGCATGCATCATCACCATTTCAGAAATGAGGACAGTCAGAGTTCAGTGACTTGCAAAAAAGCTT
>NW_027877995.1:0-247 GCF_054177405.1 Leptonychotes weddellii | reverse complement strand
AAAAAAAATGACCAAACTGTCTTCCAAAGGGGCTGCAACATTTACATTTCCACGAGCAGTGAATTAGAGCTCCTGTTGCTCTACATCCTTGACAACATTTGGTGTTGACAGTGTTCTGGATGATGGCCATTCTAATAGGTGTGTAATAATATCTCATTGTTGTTTTAATTTGCATTTCCTTGATGACATATGATATGGAACATTTTTTCATGTGTTTATTTGCCATCTTTATATCTTTTTTGATGAG
>NW_027877994.1:0-247 GCF_054177405.1 Leptonychotes weddellii | reverse complement strand
CCACCCTGAGCTGTGAGGTGGCCCAGGCCCAGACAGAGGTGACGTGGTACAAGGATGGGAAGAAGCTGAGTGCGAGCTCCAAAGTGCACGTGGAGGCCAAGGGCTGCAGCAGGCGGCTGGTGGTGCAGCAGGTGGGCAAGGCGGACGCTGGGGAGTACAGCTGTGAGGCCGGGGGCCAGAAGGTGTCCTTCCACCTGGACGTGGCAGGTCAGTGATGGGGATGTGAATTAGCCTTGTCTGGGAGGGT
>NW_027877993.1:0-247 GCF_054177405.1 Leptonychotes weddellii | reverse complement strand
TAATCCCTATGCTGTACATTGTATTCCCTTGTCTTACTTACTTATAATTGGAAGTTTGTATCGTTGAATCCCCTTCTCTATATGAGCCATTATTTTTTTGTGACTGAATAGTTGGTCAGTGGTTTCAAATGTTCTGTGCATACATTTTATCCATCATTTGCAGATGCGTATACACATACATATCTATCTCATTAACTTTGCTGATATTTTAACTTCATTTTTCAAATTAACATACCATAAATTTGAC
>NW_027877992.1:0-247 GCF_054177405.1 Leptonychotes weddellii | reverse complement strand
TCCCTCGTGCTGTTACAGTGGAGAGGCTGTCGTGTTTTCCCGCATCTGTCTCCACAAAACCCGACACCCACTGGAGTTCCCTTCCCGGAAACCCAACGGGACGGTCTGGAGGAAGCGCACCGCTACGTCACAGCAGCCGCCACCCCCGCGCTGCAAGAGAGCCCGTAAGGGGCCGCCCTGTCCCCGCGAGGAACCCTGGGGGGGTGAGGAGAGACACCCTCCCCATGTCCCAAGGGGTCAGGGGTAC
>NW_027877991.1:0-247 GCF_054177405.1 Leptonychotes weddellii | reverse complement strand
TGCTCTCACTATCTCTCTCTCTGTCAAATAAATAAATAAAATCTTTAAAAAAAAAAAAAAAAAAAGAAGGAGGCAGCCTGGAGTAGAGAAGCATTCCAGGCAGAGCAAACATTAATGCAAAGGTCCTGAGGCAGGTACATAAGTAGGTATGTTGCAAAGAACAGACAGAACATGGTGCTCCAGCAGAGCATGGGTGGAGATGAGGACTGGGATGAGCAGAGGGTCAGAACAAAACATTCATACTTTA
>NW_027877990.1:0-247 GCF_054177405.1 Leptonychotes weddellii | reverse complement strand
AGACTCCCCGCTGAGCAGGGAGCCCGATGCGGGACTCGATCCCGGGACTCCAGGATCATGACCTGAGCCGAAGGCAGTCGCTCAACCGACTGAGCCACCCAGGCGCCCGCCATTTTTTTTTCTTTTATGGGTGTGCTTTTAGTGTCACATCTAACCCAAGTTCACAAAAAATTTCTTCTTGTTTTCTGCTAAAAATTTTATAATCTTAGTTTTTACATCTGCGTCTATGTTTCATTTTCAGTTAGTT
>NW_027877989.1:0-247 GCF_054177405.1 Leptonychotes weddellii | reverse complement strand
TTTTCTTCTGTTTATATTGCTATCCACCCTTCTAAAAAAATCTAAAACAAAACAAAACAAAACAAAACAAAAAAACCCCCTCAGTAGCAAGAGGACTACTACTTATTAATAACTAAAGTCCATTTTCCACCTTCCTTGCAGTTAGATGTGGCCATATATGTCTGAGTCCCAGGAAACAGAATGTGAATGGAAGTGATGGAGGTTACTTCTTGGTCTGGCCCATAATAACTTCCACCTGCAGACCTCT
>NW_027877988.1:0-247 GCF_054177405.1 Leptonychotes weddellii | reverse complement strand
AAGAATAGATATTAACTCTTCTTTAAATATTTGGTAGAATTCACATGAGAAGCCATCTGGTTCTGGACTTTTTCATTGGCAGTTTTTGATTACTGATTCAATTTCATTGCTAGTAGTCGATCTGTTCATATATTCTATTTCTTCCTGCTTCAGTTTTGATAGGTTATACGTTTCTAGGAATTTATCCATTTCTTTTAGGTTGTCTAATTTGTTGGCATATAATCTTTCATAATATTCTCTTACAATT
>NW_027877987.1:0-247 GCF_054177405.1 Leptonychotes weddellii | reverse complement strand
AAGCCCTCCCTGAGAATCCTGTGAATTCCCTGGAGCTTACTTGGCTGCATTGCCTTTAGTTGTCTTGATCTGCACCCAGTTGCCCAGTGTTATGCCTGACCAACCTATTCTTTTTTTTTTTTTTATTCTTATGTTAATCCCCATACATTACATCATTAGTTTTAGATGAAGTGTTCCATGATTCATTGTTTGTGCATAAAACCCAGTGCTCCATGCAGAACGTGCCCTCCTCAATACCCACCACCAG
>NW_027877986.1:0-1715 GCF_054177405.1 Leptonychotes weddellii | reverse complement strand
AACCCTCAGTTTGCTTTTCAGAGTCCATCTTCTCTCATGGTTCGTCCACCCCTCCGATTTCCCCCGCTTCATTCCTCCCCTCCCGCTACCTTCTTCTTCTTCTTTTTTTTTCTTAACATATCTTGCATTATTTGTCTCAGAGGTACAGATCTGAGACTCAACAGTCCTGCACAATTCGCCATTGATGGTTTATTGACAAATAATTTAGTCCCTGTTCAGGAGCAAAACTACCTTCGGTCATTCTTCCAGCACAAAACATGCCTTGGCAAAAAAAAAAAAAAAAAAAAAATTCTGAAGGAAGTGTGTGTAAGACAGACAGAGATGACCTCCCAAGAGCTGTCCTGCAGCCCTCATCCCATTTTTATCACCACAACCAGAGCTCTCAAGTCTTTCTCCAGCCCCTAAATCTCCCCTGAGCTCACCTTGTTTTACCATGTGCCTTCAAAGGGGCTCTGGGGGGCAATTCCAGGAACCTTATTTTCTAGGGGCTCCGTGAAGTCAACATAACTTACATTGTACTCCTATTGCCTCGTGCCTCCGCGGGTTCTACGAGCGCCTCTCACGACTCAGCTCCATGGTCACCCTGTGGCCATTCCCTCTGTTTCCTTCAGTTCCCCCCTGTTAAGCCTCACTGACAACTGAAGCCTTCTCCTTCTCTTGCACAAATTATTTTTACTATCTTCTAACCAACTTCTTTGTCTCTGGCTTCTCCTCTTGTGCCAATCTCCCATAGATACCAGGATTATCTTTCTAAAACTGAGACCTGGTCCTGCTCCTCTCAGAGTCCAAACCTTCAGGGATTATCCTACAGCCTACTGAAAACTCTAGAATTCAGAAATACTCTTCCTTTCCCGTTCCTGTGCCCCATCCCCCCTGCACTGGCCGGCATCCGCATCTGACCTGGCGTAGAGTAAGGTCTTAGGAGCGGCTCTGATGGTAACAGGCAAACAGTGAAAGAGCTTAGAGGGGGGGGGATCACACCTCATCACTCCTTCCTTCCTCACCACTGTGTCCCCTCCCCAGCTCTATGCCAAAATGCCCAAAAATACCAGACTCTCTTTCCCCAACGAATGTATTTTTATGAAATAAGATAAATTCTGATTTTATGTATGTAAATACATGTCAGTGCAATCCAGTGAAGACAAAGTTCTCCCATGTCAGATCAAAACAGGTAATGAAACAGGGCAAGGGGGAATAAAGGAAAGAATCAACTCTAATACTTGCCTAGTTTCCCATCATTACTCGAGGGGATCAGTGAACAGGAGAGGAAGAGAGAAGCTCCGTGTGGTTTGTCAGTGTTCAGAGAAGGGAAGCGGAGAAACCCCGGCTGGCATCAGCAGGTAATGGCAGTGACAAGTGACATGAGACAGAAAGAGACCAGCAGTGACCCCAGGAAGGAAGACCCATCCCAGAGTGTGTGTGCCAGCAGGAAGCTCTGGCCCAGCAGGCACCACAGATTTACAAATTCCCATGGCTGCTTCTCAAGGTCCCTGCTTACCAACAGCCCAAGGCAGGCCCAGTAATTCTCCAGCAGAAAGTCCTGAGTGCTGGTACTGTGGGCAGATGTCTTCAGTAGTTTGAGAGGTATCTTATCGGCTCTACCTTCCAGGTGTATCTCCCATTTGATCACTTCTCACCACCTCTACCATCACCACCACTGTTGTCCCAGCCATCAAATCTTTTACCCAGGAGCCAGAGTGGTCTTTTTTTTTTTT
>NW_027877985.1:0-247 GCF_054177405.1 Leptonychotes weddellii | reverse complement strand
TTCAGCCCACTTGAGCCTTAGACATCAGCAGGGCCAGAGTAAGTATTATATCTTAATGTGGTGATGAAGTTCCTAAGAATTCTCAGTAATGCTATAAACTACTGTTCTCAAACCGACAAAAATTCCAGTGATTTTTTTAAGATTTTATTTATTTATTTGAGAGAGAGTGAGAGCTAAAGAGAGAGAGAGAGAAGGCATATATACAGAGGGAGAGGGAGAGAGAGAAGCAGACTCCCCAGTGAGCAGG
>NW_027877984.1:0-247 GCF_054177405.1 Leptonychotes weddellii | reverse complement strand
GAGAGGCCATTAGGGGAAGACCGGGCGGGAAGGGAACGCGGTCAGGGTGTGAGCGCTTCGGAGTGGCGGTAAGCCCTCCTCCTCGGCAGTTGGCTTGTGTCGTTTCAGCTGTGCCGTCAGCCCGGACGGGAAGCAGGTGAACCTCCGGAGGAATCATCGGAGGTCGGAGGTCAGGAGCCTTAACGACGTCACAGAGCCCCTGTCGCTCATTCGCGTCATCCCGCGCAGGCATCTCACCTCACCCATC
>NW_027877983.1:0-247 GCF_054177405.1 Leptonychotes weddellii | reverse complement strand
TGTCTCCTCTTGTCCTTTCCAATTCCCAGGAGCTGGGATACCTGTCGTGAGGGGCAAAGCCAGGGATCTGCCCTGATTTCAAATCCCAGTTTTACCACTTATGTTCTGCATGACCCTGGGCAAGTAAACTCGCTGGGCCTCAGTTTCTTCACTGTAAAATGGGAACACCAGTAGCTTGCCCCGGACACCCAGACTTCTTTCCCCCGTGCGCTGTGCCTGCAGCTCATCCCCCACCAGCCCCCGTCAT
>NW_027877982.1:0-247 GCF_054177405.1 Leptonychotes weddellii | reverse complement strand
TAAAAAATCATTTCCAAGATTGAGGTCAAGTAGTTTATTGCCTACATTTTCTCCTTTTTCTCTACTGCCTACGAGTTTTATGGGTTCAGGTCTTATGTTCAAGTGTTTAATCCATTTTGAGTTGATTTTTGTGTATGATGTAGGAGACCAGTTTCATTCTTTTGCATATAGCTTACCAGTTTTTCCAGTGTCATTTATTTTATTTATTTATTTTTTTATTCTTATGTTAATCCCCATACATTACATC
>NW_027877981.1:0-247 GCF_054177405.1 Leptonychotes weddellii | reverse complement strand
ATGCCTGCACACAATAAAAATTACCATACATGCTAAGAATCACAACTTGTGACTTCTTACTGAGAGAAGAAAAAAAGGAAGGAAAGAAAAGAGGGAGGAACTGTACATAAGACCCAGATGGTGGAGCAAAAGTACATGAAAAACAAACAAACAAACAAAAAACAACAATGATTATACATTTAAAATGGAAGAAAAATATACAAAATATAAGAACAAATGTAGACTATGCTCAGTATGTTGGAATCTA
>NW_027877980.1:0-247 GCF_054177405.1 Leptonychotes weddellii | reverse complement strand
CTTAACTGACTGAGCCTACCCAGGCGCTCCTTCTCTTCCTTATGATTTCTTTTTTTTTTTTTTAAAGATTTTATTTATTTATTTGCGAGAGAGAATGAGAGACAGAGAGCACGAGAGGGAGGAGGGTCAGAGGGAGAAGCAGACTCCCTGCTGAGCAGGGAGCCCGATGCGGGACTCGATCCCGGGACTCCAGAATCATGACCTGAGCCGAAGGCAGTCGCTTAACCGACTGAGCCACCCAGGCGCC
>NW_027877979.1:0-247 GCF_054177405.1 Leptonychotes weddellii | reverse complement strand
ACACATTCATTAACAGGGTAGGGCCTGGAAGTGATGTGGTTGCTAAGCAAAAATGACCCTTTCTTCCACTGCCCTTCTATTCAGTCTGAGCACAGAACATTCGAACAAAAACCAAACACCAATTTCTGAGGGATACCACACACTTAGGAGAAATATGTATGGGCGCCTGGGTGGCTCAGTTGGTTAAGCGACTGCCTTCAGCTCAGGTCATGATCCTGGAGTCCCGGGATCAAGTCCCGCATCGGGC
>NW_027877978.1:0-247 GCF_054177405.1 Leptonychotes weddellii | reverse complement strand
AGCATTTTCATGATTTTTTTTAAAGTTTTCTTTTTTTCTGCAAATTACCCATCTGTTCATGCATGATGTTCACCTTTTAGATTAAAAAAAATTTTTAGTAATAGTTATATTAAACCCCTCTTAGTTCTAACATCTTTATCACCTCTCGCTCTGGTAATGTTGACTACTTCATCTTTTGACCACGAGTATTTTATTTTTTCTTGCTGTGTCATATAATTTTTGATTAAATGCTGGACAATGTATGTAA
>NW_027877977.1:0-247 GCF_054177405.1 Leptonychotes weddellii | reverse complement strand
CCCAACCTTGCCCTTGGTACATCACTGGGGCCAGCCCAAGGAGCACAAGTGTTTGCCTAAGTCTATTTGAAAGGTAGAGAGAAGCCTCCAGCAGATATATCCTCAGGTGTCTGAAACTGAAATTCTACCATTACCAGAAATAGTAAAAATCATGACAAAAATAAGAGCCACCACTTGAACGCCTATGTGCCAGAAACGATGTGTTAAATGTTTTAGTTATATTTTAGAAGTGAGGAATTGGATGCCC
>NW_027877976.1:0-247 GCF_054177405.1 Leptonychotes weddellii | reverse complement strand
GGGGGTGGGAGGATGGGCTAGCCTGGTGATGGGTATTAAAGAGGGCACGTCTGCATGGAGCACTGGGTGTTATATGCAAACAATGAATCATGGAACACTATATCAAAAACTACTGATGTAATGTATGGTGATTAATATAACATAATAAAAAAAAAAAAAGAAAGCAATCCCACTGACAACAGCATCAAAAACAATAAAGAGCTTAGGAATAAATTTAGCCAAAGAGGTGAAAGATCCCTATACTGAA
>NW_027877975.1:0-1715 GCF_054177405.1 Leptonychotes weddellii | reverse complement strand
ATGGATGGGACTGGAGGAGATTATGTTAAGTGAAATAAGTCAAGCAGAGAAAGTCCATTATCATATGGTTTCACTTATTTGTGGAACATAAGGAATAACATGGAGGACATTAGGAGAAGGAAGGGAAAAATGGGCGGGGGGAATTGGAGGGAGAGATGAACCATGAGAGACTATGGACCTGAGACACAAACAGGGTTTTAGAGGGGAGGGGGGAGGGAGAATGGGTTAGCCCAGTGATGGGTATTAAGGAGGGCATGTACTGCATGGAGCACTGGGTGTTATACGAAAACAATGGATCGTGGATCACTACATCAAAAACTAATGATGTATTGTATGGTGACTAACATAACATAATAAAATTAAAAACTACAAATTAATTAATTAATTAATTAATTAAAAATAAAAGAAATGAAAATTAAAACATGTTCATGACCTCTAAAAGTATCATGGGTCCTGGACACTAAGTCTAATGGATTAAGTCAGGTTTGCACAGAGCCCTTTGCTTATACCCTGCTACCTCACATTCATTGACTTGATTGTAAAGATAAAATAATAATGGGCTTAGAGTTGTTATTTAATACCCATTCTTTGTAAATACATCAGGGCGCTGTAAGTATAACTGGTTTTGTCCAGATTATTGACATGATAAGCAATGTCTAACACTCTATTTACTGCTATGGAAGTGTGAATTCATCCAAGCTTTCTGAGGTGCAATTTGACTCAATAAATCAAAACCCTAAAAAAAAAAAAAAAAAAAAAAGAAACTAAGACTTCCCTGGCCAAACTTAACACGTCTCCCTTCAGGTAACAGAGGGGCCAGATGTCATTCATCTCTATTTGGGCAATAGGCTTTTGCTTTCATTCATAGCCTACTACTACAACCATGCCTCATTCCCCTCAGTGTCCTCCTTCCCTACCCTAATAAATCATTCTAGAGCGCTATGCTTCACTTAAAAATAAACAAACACCTTCTGTCTCCATTCTGGCACAGTTTCAGCTTATTTAGCATTATAACATATGTCATCTGTTTCCTAAACAATCTAACATGGTCATGGCATGATGGGATTGGTAATTTGGGCAAATGAGAAACAGCCTGCCATCAGGACAACCATAATGACATTTGATTTGCTGTCAGTAGATACTACTGTGTGTTCTTTCTCTTCTTGTTCCTGGAAAATAAACACAGAAAAAAACTGTAAGATTTCCAGCCACAAGCCCTTCTAAAATGTCAGAATGATTGAAACACTGCTAACCTTTAAACACCCTATTCATTTGGCAAATACCAAGTAGATGTTAACCATGTGAGAGGCATGTTGCATCTAGTCGGAAGATGTAGAAATGGACCCTGCCAGCAGGGGGCTTCCAGCCTCATGTGAGAGACTAGATTATGAAGCATGGAAAATTAGATAACAGCTCCAGGAGGAACAAAAAGGAAACTCTCAAGGCAAGATGTGTCTGAGCACCACTTCATCCATCCACCCATGAAAAAAAGCTTTGCCAGCATTAACTTCAAGAAGTCACTGTTGCAATGAATGGATAAAGAAGATGAGGTATATATATACAATGGAATATTATGCAGCCATCAAAAGGAATGAGATCTTGCCATTTGCAACGACGTGGATGGAACTGGAGGGTATTATGCTGAGTGAAATAAGTCAATCAGTGAAAGATATGTATCATATGACCTCACTGATATGAGGAATTCTTTTTTTTTT
>NW_027877974.1:0-247 GCF_054177405.1 Leptonychotes weddellii | reverse complement strand
GGCCTGACCCTGTTAGCACTCGAATTTGTGACTTCTGAGTTAGGAGAACACCCTGAAGGGCACCTGGGTGGCTCAGTTGGTTAAGCGACTGCCTTCGGCTCAGGTCATGATCCTGGAGTCCCGGGATCGAGTCCTCCTGCATCGGGCTCCCTGCTCGGCAGGGAGTCTGCTTCTCCCTCTGACCCTCCCCCCTCTCATGCGCTCTCTGACTCTCATTCTCTCTTTCTCAAATAAATAAATAAAATCT
>NW_027877973.1:0-247 GCF_054177405.1 Leptonychotes weddellii | reverse complement strand
GGGAGGATGATGGTTAGGTTATTTTGAACCAGTCATTCAACAGAATGCTGTTCTTTTTAAACACACAGGCATTTCTCAGGACTAAGATGCTGAGTGTTCTCAGCTTAGCATCTGATCTACTTTGCACAAGGGAGACACTGGCTGCATATATCAGGATGTTTGTATCTCGGTTTAAATACTCACAAAATCTAATTTTTTTAAATTTTTTTTTATTTTTTTTTAAAGATTTATTTATTCATTTGAGAGA
>NW_027877972.1:0-247 GCF_054177405.1 Leptonychotes weddellii | reverse complement strand
TCCAGTCACTCCAGCCAAATCTTCTTCTCCATCCCCCCACCTCTAGTCATCAAGTGCTAACGAGACATCTTCCTAAATCTTTCTGGGATAGATCTCTTCTCCATTAGAATTCCCTTTTGCAAGTCCATTTCTTCATAAGTCTGACATGAAAGATTTTAATTGCTCTGCCGCAGTTTTCTCTTCTTTACTCGGTGGTGACAGCTAGAAAGCAAATGACAAAATCTTTATTTCAAAACCTTTAAAACAT
>NW_027877971.1:0-247 GCF_054177405.1 Leptonychotes weddellii | reverse complement strand
CCGCCCAGCCCCCGTGTCTCTAACACCCTGTTGTTGACCCTGGCCCCGTCCCCACCCCTCTCTCCGCTTCAGCATTCCTCTCTGAGAGGGCTTCTAGGATAAAGAATCGGCAATTTCCTGAATGTATGGAAACCCCAGTCCCTAGCAGAAGCTTGCACACAGCAGGCTCACTGGGTTTCCGTATCCCTCAGACAGGGCCGGGGGTTCGCCCACCTCACTCAGTGGTCACAAGAATGGAAAACGATGA
>NW_027877970.1:0-247 GCF_054177405.1 Leptonychotes weddellii | reverse complement strand
AGTATGTGGATGATAAAGAGGACTTTTATGTAACGCCGTATTAGTTAAAGATGTAGGGAAAGCAAAGAGAACTCTCCAAAGAAGCTGCTATAACTGTAAGTTATAAAGTACTTTGTGCTTTAAGAACTGCGTGGAGTGATGGCTCCGGGGATCATTTTAGGAGGACACAACATCCAGTGTAGCTTCCCAAGGGGTGCCATTTGCCCATTATTAGAAAGGTGATCTGAGGGGCGCCTGGGTGGCTCAG
>NW_027877969.1:0-247 GCF_054177405.1 Leptonychotes weddellii | reverse complement strand
GAGAGGCCATTAGGGGAAGACCGGGCGGGAAGGGAACGCGGTCAGGGCGTGAGCGCTTCGGAGTGGCGGTAAGCCCTCCTCCTCGGCAGTTGGCTTGTGTCGTTTCAGCTGTGCCGTCAGCCCGGACGGGAAGCAGGTGAACCTCCGGAGGAATCATCGGAGGTCGGAGGTCAGGAGCCTTAACGACGTCACAGAGCCCATGTCGCTCATTCGCGTCATCCCGCGCAGGCATCTCACCTCACCCATC
>NW_027877968.1:0-247 GCF_054177405.1 Leptonychotes weddellii | reverse complement strand
GATTCTCAACAGGCAGATGGGCAGAGGAGCAGGGGCAGGAGGAGGAGGAGGAGGACGAGGAGGAGGATTTTACTCTCAGGATATATTTGGTAATATCTGGAGATATTTTTGGTTGTCACAGCTGGAGTGAGGGTGCTACCCCCTCTAGTGAGTAGAGAACAGGGATGTTTCTAAGCATTTTATGGTGCATAGGATGCCCCCCACCCACCCTGCAACAAAGAATTATCTAGCCCCAAATGTCAATGGT
>NW_027877967.1:0-247 GCF_054177405.1 Leptonychotes weddellii | reverse complement strand
ACCAGGTAGAACTGGTGGACTTTGATCCAAATCAGGAAAGACGGCGCCATTACAATGGGGAAGCCTATGAGGATGATGAACATCATCCCAGGGGTGGTGTTCAGTGTCAGACCTCTTAATGGGGCCAGTGAATAACACTGCTGGCATTTTATATGCAGTAGTGAATGAGTGAAGGACTATAATCATAGCTCACTACTTGCTATTGTTTTTGTTTTAATATTCAACTATAGTAGTGTTTTAAAAGTTA
>NW_027877966.1:0-247 GCF_054177405.1 Leptonychotes weddellii | reverse complement strand
TTCTCTAACCTGTCCTCTGGGCTGCCAGTTGGCAGCTCTCTTTATTTCGATCATTTGTGCCCTGTAGCAAAGCCCTATCTGGTGGTGCAGGAAGGCAGAGGAGGGGGTGGCGCGCAGGGCCATTTTTAAGAGCCGAAGAGCTTTGTCCAGAGAGCCTTTTCTTCGGTAAAACTTGGCCGCGTATCGGAAGACGTAGGTCTGCGAGGACATGTTGGTCAGTGCTTCTTCAATGTACTTTTCTCCTTCA
>NW_027877965.1:0-247 GCF_054177405.1 Leptonychotes weddellii | reverse complement strand
ACTCCACTCTGAGAGTTCGCCTGTGGTAGGTTCTCTTTCGCAGGAGCGAATGGAAGCCCTGGGAACAAAAGCTGGTACCACGTCCCACGGCTAATTAGGAGCTGAAAGAGGATAGGGATGCAGGGACTCCCGCTCCTGCTTCACTTCCCTGTCTTCCCGCCTCCTGCCGTCCCTTGCCAGCCCCTCTCCTGCTCAGTCCGTCCTTGTCAGTGCACCATTATGAACTGCCGAGGCTGTCGCTTCTCTG
>NW_027877964.1:0-1715 GCF_054177405.1 Leptonychotes weddellii | reverse complement strand
ATGAAAACTGAACTGGAAGAACTTAAAAATGCTATCAATGAGATCTGATCTAATCTAGATAATCTAACAGCTAGGGTAAGTGAGGCAGAAGAATGAATTCGTGATCTAGAAGACCAATTGATAGAAAAGAAGGGAAAAGAGAAGGCCAGGGAAAAACAACTCAGAATCCATGAAGATAGAATCAGAGAAATGAGTGACACCATGAAATGTTCCAATGTCAAAATATGAGAGAAAGTCAGGTCCCTGAGGGGTGGAGAAAGAGAGGACTAGAAAATATATTTGAGCAAATCATAGCTGAGAACTTCCCTAATCTGGGGAATGAAACAAACATTCGTGCCCTAGAGGCAGAGAGGACCCCTCCCAAGATCAAGGAAAACAGGCCAACACCCCGACATGTAATAGTAAAACTCGCAAATCTTAGAACCAAGGAAACCAACTTAAGGGCAGTTAGAGGGGAAGAGATTCCTTATGTACAGTGGGAGGAACATCAAAATAGCATCAGACCTATCCACAGAGACCTGGCAAGCCAGAAAGGGCTGGCAAGACATATTCAGGGTACTAAACGAGAAGAACATGCAGCCAAGAATACTTTATCTGGCAAGGCTTTCATTTAGAATGGATGGAGAGATGCAGAGCTTCCAGGACAGGCAAAAACTGAAAGAATATGTGACCACTAAGGCGACCTTGAAAGAAATATTAAGAGGGGATCTATAAAAGGAGAAAGACCCCGAGAGTGATATAGAACAGAAATTAACAGAGACAATCTATAGAAACAAGGTTTTCACAGGCAACACAATGACAATAAATTCATATCTTTCAATAATCACTCTCAACGTGAATGGCTTAAATACTCCCATAAAATGGCACAGGGTTGCAGATTGGATAAAAAGACAGGACCCATCCTTATGCTGTCTACAAGAGACTCATTTTGAACCTAAAGATACATCCAGACTGAAAGTGAACGGATTGAGAACCATCTTTCATGCCAATGGACCTCAAAAGAAACCTTCCCCAGGGGGAAGCAATTCTTATAACAGACAAATTAGATTTTAAGCTAAAGACTGTTGTTAGAGACACAGAAGGACACTAAATCATTCTTAAAGGGTCTACCCAACAAGAAGATCTAACAATTGTAAATATCTACGCTCCCAACATGGGAGCAGCCATCTACATAAGCCAACTGTTAACCAAATTAAAAAGTCATATTGATGACAATACATTAATTGTAGGAGACCTCAATACTCCACTCTCAGCAATAGACAGATCATTTAAGCAGAAAATCAACAAAGAAACAAGAGCTTTGAATGACACACTGGACCAGATGGACCTCATAGATATATACAGAACATTCCACCCTAAAACAACAGAATACTCATTCTTCTAGAGTGCACATGGAACTTTCTCCAGAAAAGACCACATACTGGGTCACAAATCAGGTCTCAACTGATACCAAAAGATTGAGAGTATTCCCTGCTTATTCTCAGGCCACAGTGCTTTAAAACTGGAACTTAGGGCGCCTGGGTGGCTCAGTCGGTTAAGCGACTGCCTTCGGCTCAGGTCATGATCCCAGGGTCCTGGGATTGAGTCCCGCATTGGGCTCCCTGCTCTGCGGGGAGCCTGCTTCTCCCTCTCCCACTCCCCCTGCTTGTGTTCCCTCTCTCGCTGTGTCTCTCTCTGTCAAATAAATAAATAAAAAATCTTTAAAAAATAAAAAA
>NW_027877963.1:0-247 GCF_054177405.1 Leptonychotes weddellii | reverse complement strand
ATGACCTGAGCCGAAGGCAGACGCTTAACCCACTGAGCCATTCAAGCGCCCCTATCTTTTTTCTTAATGTAGGCATTTTTTGCTATAAACTTTCCTCTCAGGATTGCTTTTGCTGGTGGCGCCTGGGTGGCTCAGTCGTTGAACGTCTGCCTTCGGCTCAGGTCATGATCCCAGGGGCCTGGGATTGAGCCCCCATCGGGCTCCTTGCTCAGTGGGAGTCTGCTTCTCCATCTCCCTCTGCCCCTCT
>NW_027877962.1:0-247 GCF_054177405.1 Leptonychotes weddellii | reverse complement strand
TGCACGCTGAAAAAACCGGCAGCGGGTTGGACGGCGGCGGAGGGGAGAGTGTCCCGGGGCCGCCAGGCTGGAAGTGCCGCGGAAGGAGCAGGTCCCACCCTCCCCGCAGCGCCGCCCGCTCTGTCTGGCGCCCCTAGCGGCGGGGCCTCGCATGGCGGCACCGGCCGGGGGAAGCGGGTCTGCGGGGGCCAGGCGGGGGCCAGCTGGAGCTGAGCTATTCTTAGTAATTGGCGCACCACGTAAAAAG
>NW_027877961.1:0-247 GCF_054177405.1 Leptonychotes weddellii | reverse complement strand
CAAAATAAAAGCTCCGTGAAAGCAGAAATTTTTGCCTGTTTTGTTCACTGTACCCACAGCACACGGTGTCTAGTAGACATTCAGAACACAGTTCTCCGGGGGGCGGAGCAAGATGGCGGAGGAGTAGGAGACCTGGATTTCGTCTCCTCTCAGGAATTCAGCTAGATAGGGATCAAACCATTCTGAACACCTACAAACTCAACAGGAGATTGAAGAAAGGAATAGCAACAACTCTCTCATCAGAAAA
>NW_027877960.1:0-247 GCF_054177405.1 Leptonychotes weddellii | reverse complement strand
CTGGGACAGCTCAGACAAAACCGCCCTAGCGTCCTGTTTTGCAGCTTCGACAAGACCACGACAGCATCCTGTCCAGCAGCCTCTGCAGGAGTGACTTTTGCAAAACATCCTGAAACAAAACAATGAACCGTAAAACATTGGTCACTATCACAAGGTGAGGCAGTTCGTCTCCAGATGGCAGCCCAAAAGACCAGCAACATGGGAACAATAACCCGAGAGGTAGACAGGTGCATGATCAAAGCCCTGA
>NW_027877959.1:0-247 GCF_054177405.1 Leptonychotes weddellii | reverse complement strand
TCTGCACCCTTTTAGGATGCTCTTCTAGTGACGTCAAAGACACGTGACTGATTTTCCAAAGGCACCTTGGAAAATGCATCTCCTTCCTCAGAATCTCATTTCCTATTACAACAATTCTAATTGTTTCTTAGTTCCTATTACCTAAACTACAGGGAAACTATCTATCTATCTATCTATCTATCTATCTATCTATCTATCTGTTTTCTGCATATGCTCAGTATCTTGCTCTCTCTGGGTTCAGAAAATG
>NW_027877958.1:0-247 GCF_054177405.1 Leptonychotes weddellii | reverse complement strand
TCAGTTTTGGGGGAGTCAAAACTTATATATGGATTTTTGACTGCATGCGGGTTGGCACCCTTAACCCTTCTGTGTTGCTCAAGGGGCAACTGTATTTGACATTATGTCATCATTGAATAATATTGTAATGCTAAATTGCAAGGTCAAAAGGACAAATATTGGGTGCCTGGGTGGCTCAGTTGGTTGGGCGACTGCCTTCGGCTCAGGTCATGGTCGTGGAGTCCCAGGATCGAGTCCTGCATCGGGC
>NW_027877957.1:0-247 GCF_054177405.1 Leptonychotes weddellii | reverse complement strand
GGGAGGATGATGGTTAGGTTATTTTGAACCAGTCATTCAACAGAATGATGTTCTTTTTAAACACACAGGCATTTCTCAGGACTAAGATGCTGAGTGTTCTCAGCTTAGCATCTGATCTACTTTGCACAAGGGAGACACTGGCTGCATATATCAGGATGTTTGTATCTCGGTTTAAATACTCACAAAATCTAATTTTTTTAAATTTTTTTTTATTTTTTTTTAAAGATTTATTTATTCATTTGAGAGA
>NW_027877956.1:0-247 GCF_054177405.1 Leptonychotes weddellii | reverse complement strand
GTAGTACTTACTAACCTTGGCAGGAACTCCATGATGCATGGACAGGCCTTATGGAGCAGGTGAGCCCAGAGAAGGACCTTGAGCTCTGACCTTCTCTTATCTTCGCTGTCCTCCAGGTGGTGTGTTTGTACCAGACTCTGGGCAACCCCCTCAGCAAGCTCACCACCCTCAACAGCATGCATTCCCACTTCATCTTGTCCGATGACGGGACTGTGGGCAAGTATGGAAATGAGATGAAGCTCAGGAG
>NW_027877955.1:0-247 GCF_054177405.1 Leptonychotes weddellii | reverse complement strand
CCACAAACGGGCCGTGGCATATAGGAGCGAAGCGCGAGTTGACTTGTGAGGGATGGTCGTGGGAGGCACACACTTATCAGATTTCGTTTCTGCTCTCTTTTGGCATAGTAGCTGCTGAGCAGTGAAATGGGAGGGAGGGAGCTAGAGAGATTGAGAAACAGTTCGTTATCCATAGACTGGATTGTCAGCTCCCCAAAAGTGTGAATCGACCTCACGTTCCCCCCTCCTTTTTACAACCAGAAATGTC
>NW_027877954.1:0-1715 GCF_054177405.1 Leptonychotes weddellii | reverse complement strand
AGTTAATGTCATTCTTCAGGGTGAGAAACTAGATGCTTTCCTTCTAAGATCAGGAACAATGCAAGGACATCCTCTTTGAGTACTCGTATCCAGCATGGTATTGGAAGTTCCAGATAATGCAATAAGACAAGAAAAGAAACAAAATATATACCAATTATGAAGGAAAAATAAAACTGTCATTGTTCACAGATGGCATGATTGTCTATATAGAAAATCCCAAGAAAGAGGCACCTGGATAGCTCAGTCGGGTGAGTGACCAACTCTTGATTTTGGCCCAGGTCATGATCTCAGGGTCATGGGATCCAGCCCCAAGTCGAGCAGGGAGCCTGATGCGGGACTCGATCCCGGGACTCCAGGATCATGACCTGAGCCAAAGGCATTTGCTTTAACCAACTGAGCCACCCAGGCGCCCTCTTTTTTTTTTTTTTTAAAGATTTTATTTATTTATTTGACAGAGAGAGAGACACAACGAGAGAGGGAACACAAGCATGGGGAGTGGGAGAGGGAGAAGCAGGCTTCCCGCTGAGCAGGGAGCCCGATGCGGGGCTCGATCCCAGGACCCTGGGATCATGACCTGAGCCAAAGGCAGATGCTTAATGACTGAGCCACCCAGGTGCCCCAAAAAGATTTTATTTTCAAGTAATCTCTACACCCAACGTGGGGCTAGAACTCATGACCCTGAGATCAGGAGTCCCTTGCTCCACTGACTGAGCCAGTCAGGTGCCCCTCACTGTCTTGATTCCTGTAGCTTTATAGTAACTCTTGGGGTTGGGTAATGTCAGTTTTCTGACTTTGTTATTCTCCTTCAGTGTTATGTTGGCTATTCTGGGTCTTTTGCCTCTGCATATAAACTTTAGTATCTGTTTTTTGTATTCACAAAAGAACTTGCTGGGATTTTGACTGGGATTGCATTGAATCTATAGATCAAGTTGGTAAGAACTGACATTTTTAAGTTATTGAGGCTTATTCATGAACAGGGAATATCTCTCCATTTATTTAGATCTTCTATAATTTCTTGCATTAGAGTCTTATAGCCTTTCTCATATAAATTTTATACATATTTTGATAGATTTATACCTAAGTATTTATCTTTTTTGGTGCCAATATAAAAGGTATTATGTTTCTGATTTCAAATTTCAGTTGATTATTGCTGGTATATAAAAAAACAATTGATTTTTGTATATTAACCTTGTATCTTGCATCTTTGCTTTAATTGCTTACTAGATCCAGGAATTTTTGTTGTTGATTCTTTGGGAATTTCTTGGGGTTTTTTCTCTCTTTTTTTAAAAAAGGTTTTATTTATTTATTTATTTATTTGAGAGAGAGAGCGTGTGAGCAGGGGGAAGGGCAGAGGGAGAGGGAGAGAATCTTGAGCAGACTCCATGCTAAGCATGGAGCCTGACTTGGGGCTGGATCCCATGACCCTGAGATCATGACCTGGGCCAAAATCAAGAGTTGGTCACTCAACCGACTGAGCTATCCAGGTGCCTCTTTCTTGGGATTTTCTATATAGACAATCATGCCATCTGTGAACAATGACAGTTTTATTTTTCCTTCATAATTGGTATATATTTTGTTTCTTTTCTTGTCTTATTGCATTATCTGGAACTTCCAATACCATGCTGGATACGAGTACTCAAAGAGGATGTCCTTGCATTGTTCCTGATCTTAGAAGGAAAGCATCTAGTTTCTCACCCTGAAGAATGACATTAACT
>NW_027877953.1:0-247 GCF_054177405.1 Leptonychotes weddellii | reverse complement strand
GGACCAGTCACTTAACTGCCCTAAGCCTCAGTTTCCCCATCTGCTCAGTGGGGATGCTAATAATCCCTACCTGAAGGCATTTCTTCAAGGACTACGTGGGCTTCCCATTGCCACATTCTTCTTGAACTATAAGCATAGTTCCTCCGTGGGGGTCTTGGAGCCCCATTTGAAGCTGGCTGTGATTATTGGCTTAACCTGGCAGTCTTGGTAAATCCCAGCGAACCACACACAGCACCCACAGTTTCCT
>NW_027877952.1:0-247 GCF_054177405.1 Leptonychotes weddellii | reverse complement strand
ATATTCCTGTGTGTGTATGTGTGTGTGAGAGAGCGTGCACGCGCACACGGGGGGAGAGAATGGAGAATGAGCATGAGAGAGACCTTCTTTATCCATTTATCTATTGATGAACATTCAGGTTGCTTTCATATCTTGGCTATCGTAAATAATGCTACAATAAACATAGGGGTGCATGTCTCTTTTGAATTAGTGTTTTTTTAATTCTTCGGATAAATACCCAGTAGTATAATTACTAGATCATGTGGTA
>NW_027877951.1:0-247 GCF_054177405.1 Leptonychotes weddellii | reverse complement strand
TTATGAGGCCACCACTACCTTGATCCCAAAACCAGACAAAGACCCCAACAAAAAGGACAATTACAGGCCAATATCCCTGATGAACATGGATGCCAAAATTCTCAGCAAAATACTAGACAATAGGATCCAACAGTACATTAAAAGGATTATTCACCACAACCAGGTGGGATTTATCCCTGGGCTGCAAGGTTGGTTCAACATCCACAAATCAAACAATGTGATATAATACATTAATAAAAGAAAGAAC
>NW_027877950.1:0-247 GCF_054177405.1 Leptonychotes weddellii | reverse complement strand
GGTCAGAATCCTACTGTCTCAGGTTGGGTTCCCCAGGAAGCAGACTCCAGAAGAGCTGACAATGATTCCAGCACTTGGTGTAACAAATCCTTCCTTGAAGGAGGATCTGGGTTGTGTATTATAGCATCTACCACACCAACCACACATTCTTACCAACAGTCCATGTGGACAGAGCTGCTGTTTGCCTCTTTTTTTTTTTAAATTTTTTATTGTTATGTTAATCACCATACATTACATCATTAGTTTT
>NW_027877949.1:0-247 GCF_054177405.1 Leptonychotes weddellii | reverse complement strand
AAGGAATAGCATGGAGGACATTAGGAGAAGGAAGGGAAAAATAAGGGTGGGAAATCAGAGGGGGGAGACAAACCATGAGAGACTATGGACTCCGAGAAACAAACTGAGGGTTTTGGAGGGTGGGGGGGATGGGTTTGCCTGGTGATGGGTATTAAGGAGGGCACGTACTGCATGGAGTACTGGGTGTTATACAAAAACAGTGAATCATGGAACACTACATCAAAAACTAATGATGTACTGTATGGGG
>NW_027877948.1:0-247 GCF_054177405.1 Leptonychotes weddellii | reverse complement strand
GTCTCCTCTTGTCCTTTCCAATTCCCAGGAGCTGGGATACCTGTCGTGGAGGGGCAAAGCCAGGGATCTGCCCTGATTTCAAATCCCAGTTTTACCACTTATGTTCTGCATGACCCTGGGCAAGTAAACTCGCTGGGCCTCAGTTTCTTCACTGTAAAATGGGAACACCAGTAGCTTGCCCCGGACACCCAGACTTCTTTCCCCCGTGCGCTGTGCCTGCAGCTCATCCCCCACCAGCCCCCGTCAT
>NW_027877947.1:0-247 GCF_054177405.1 Leptonychotes weddellii | reverse complement strand
GCACTGGGTGTTATGCACAAACAATGAATCATGGAACACTTCATCTAGAACTAATGATGTAATGTATGGGGATTAACATAAGAATAAAAAAAAATTAATTAAAAAAAAAAATAAAAGTTCAAGGCAAAAAGTGAAAAAAAAAAATAATAAAAAAAAAATAAAGGAGACCCAAAGAGGTTTATACATTGTTTGCGTACATGCAGCCAGCTGAGGAAAGATTGGGGTTTGAACCCAGGGCTGTCAAAGT
>NW_027877946.1:0-247 GCF_054177405.1 Leptonychotes weddellii | reverse complement strand
CTGAGTTGTCAGGTGCACACTTCACCATGAACTCTCTGATGCTGTTCTGCTGCTTCTTCACACACACTTCCTCGCCCTGGCTTCACATGTGTGTGCATGCCCGTGTGCGTGAATACGTGTGTATGTGTGTGTAATTACAAATAAAAAAGATGATGTAAAACTAACACTGGGCAACTATTCCAATTTTCAAAAAATGAGAGGAAAAGAAAGCAGATTCTACAAATTACAGACCAGTGAACTGAAATGG
>NW_027877945.1:0-247 GCF_054177405.1 Leptonychotes weddellii | reverse complement strand
AAAATGCTACAATGCCTTTGGTCCCACATACCTTCATGCCCAGTGCCAGGGGTTTTAAGCATCCCCAGGTGCTGGAAAAGGAGGCTTGTTCCGGGCAGAGTCCTGTCACTGGCCCAAGTGTGTGCAGCCTCATGCCATGCAGGTGCTGGGCAGTGCATGTCTTCAGGACAAGTGGATGCTGGCTGGACTTCCCTAGCAGCGCCCTCCTGGGATTCAGAACAGCAGCAGGGTGGGGCAGGTCTGTTTT
>NW_027877944.1:0-247 GCF_054177405.1 Leptonychotes weddellii | reverse complement strand
CTGCCTTTGGCTCAGGTCATAATCCCAGGGTCCTGGGATCGAGCCCCTCATCGGGCTCCCTGCTCCGTGGAAAGCCTGCTTCTCCCTCTCCCACTCCCCCTGCTTGTGTTCCCTCTCTCGCTGTGTCTCTCTCTGTCAAATAAATAAATAAAATCTTAAAAAAAAGATTCTCTCAAAAAAATAAAATAAAATAAAATATCCACCTTGATAAGTATAATGTATGTATGTACCAGGAAACCACCAGTCA
>NW_027877943.1:0-1715 GCF_054177405.1 Leptonychotes weddellii | reverse complement strand
GGCCAGAAAGGACTGGCATGATATAGTCAGAGTACTAAATGAGAAAAATATGCAGCCAAGAATACTATATCCAGCTAGGCTGTCACTGAAAATAGAAGGAGAGATAAAAACTTCCAGGACAAACAAAAACTAAAGGAATTTGCAAACACGAAACCAGCCCTACAAGAAATCTTGAAAGGGGTCCTCTAAGCAAAGAGAAAGCCTCAAAGTAACATAGACCAGAAAGAAACACAGACAATATACAGTAACAGTCACCTTACAGGCAATACAGGGGCACTAAATTTATATCTTTCAATAGTTATCCTGAATGTAAATGGGCTAAATGCCCCAATCAAAAGACACAGGCTATCAGATTGGATAAAAAACCAAGACACATCGATATGCTGTCTGCAAGGGACTCATTTTAGACCCAAAGACACCCCAGATTGAAAGTGAGGGGGTGGAAAACCATTTACCATGCTAATAGACACCAAAAGAAAGCTGGGGTGGCAATCCTAATATCAGACAAATTAGATTTTAAACCAAAGACTATAATAAGAGATGAGGAAGGACACTATATCCTACTTAAAGGGTCTATCCAACAAGAAGATCTAACAATGGTAAATATCTATGCCCCTAACATGGGAGCAGCCAATTATATAAGCCAATTAATAACAAAAGCAAAGAAACACATTGACAACAATACAATAATAGTAGGGGACTTTAACACCCTCTCACTGAAATGGACAGATCACCTAAGCAAAAGATTAAAAAGGAAATAAAGACATTAAATGACACACTGGACCAAATGGACTTCACAGATAAATTCAGAACATTCCATCCAAAAGCAAGAGAATACACATTCTTCTCTAGTGCCCATGGAACATTCTCCAGAATAGATCACATCCTAGATCACAAATCAGGGTCACAACTGGTACCAAAAGATTAAGATCATTCCCTATTTTCGGACCACAATGCTTTGAAACTAAAACTCAATCACAAGAGGAAAGTCAGAAAGAACTCAAATACATGGAGGCTAAAGAGCATCCTACTGTATATTGTCTCTGTTCCTTCCTGGGTCAACCAGGAAATTAAAGCAGAATTTAAAAAAATTCATGGAAACAAATGAAAATGAAAACATAACTGTTCAAAATCTTTGGGATGCAGCAAAGGCAGTCCTAAGAGGAAAGTATATAGCAATACAAGCCTTTCTCAAGAAACAAGAAGGGTCTCAAATACACAACCTAACCCTACACCTAAAGGAGGTGGAGAAAGAAAAGCAAATAAAGCCTAAGCCAAGCAGGAGAAAAGAAATAATAAAGATCAGAGCAGAAATCAATGGAATAGAAACCAAAAGAACAGTAGGACAGACCAACAAAACTAGGAGCTGGTTCTTTGGGAAAGAATTAATAAGACTGATAAACCCCTGGCCAGACTTATCAAAAAGAAAAGAGAAAGGACCCAAATAAATAATATCATGAATGAAAGAGGAGTGATCACAACCAATACCAAAGAAATACAAACAATTGTAAGAACATATTATGAGCAACTCTATGCCAGCAAATTAGGTAACCTGGAAGAAATGGATGCATTCCTAGAGATGTATCAACTACCAAAACTGAACCAGGAAGAAATAGAAAACCTGAACAGACCTATAACCACTAAGGAAATTGAAGCAATCATCAAAAACCTCCCAACAAACAAAGCCCAGGGCCAGATGGCTTCCCAGGGGACTT
>NW_027877942.1:0-13112 GCF_054177405.1 Leptonychotes weddellii | reverse complement strand
AAAAATAGAAATGCCATAAGATCCAATAATTCCACTACTGGGTATTTACCCAAAGAAAATGAAAACACTAATTCAAAAAAATAGATAGATGCACTCCTGTGTTTACTGCAGCATTATTTAAAATAAACAAGATATGGAAGCAGCCAAAGTGTCCATCAATAGAAAAATGGATAAGAAAGATGTGACACACACACACACACACCAGAATATTACACAGTCATAGAAAAGGATGAGATCATGCCATTCATGACAGCATGGATGGACCTAGAGGGTATAATGTTAAGCTAAATAAGTCAGACTGAGAAAGACAAACACCATATGATTTCACTTATATGTGGAATCTTAAAAAAAAAATAAACAACAAAAGCAAAATCAGACCTGTAAACACAGAGAACAAACTAATGGTTGCCAGAGGGGATGGGGCAGGGAGATGGGAAAAGATAGGATGAGGGGGAGTGGGAGATACAGGCTTCCAATTATGGAATGAATAAGTCACAGGAATAAAAGTCACAGCATAAGGAATATAGTCAATGATATTGTAATAGTGTTGTATGGTGACAGATGGTAGCTACACTCATGATGAACAGAGCATAATGTATAAACTTGTCGAATCACCACGCCATACACCTGAAACTAATGTAACGTCGTGTGTCAACTATACTTAAATTTTAAAAACTTAAAAAAAACAAAACCCTATGCTAGGAAGGATGCAGCCACGTACCTGGACCCAGGGGCTGGGGTTGTGGGTAGGGTAAATAGTATGAATTACTTCCTAGCAAGCCACTAGGGAATACAAAAGGGTGCCACTTGTCTCCCACGGGGGTCACTGCTCCAGGGTTATCCCTTTACTGGCCTCAGCAGCCCCGTTCAAATACAACGTTCTAGTCACTCTTTTGGTTTCCAAAACATGTTCTCTCACCTCCACATGCTGTTCCTTCTGCCTGGAACACTTTCTTCACCTCTTCCCCAGCCAAATCTCACTCACCCTGCAGGGGACTCAGCTTACACATTACCTCCTACAGGAAGCCCACCAAACTGACCCCTTCTCAACTAGGTCAAGAGCCTCCTCTGCCCTCAGAGCCCTGTGGGCGTCCACCATCACAGCAGCGGTTACTCTGGGTCTGTGTTCCCCCGTGACACACATTTCCAGAATAAGCACATTGCAGCATTATATAGGAGGAGTGAAATCTCTTTTTGGAGAAAGAGGTGAGTTCTATGTAGTCTTGGGACCTTGAAGAGAGGGGTAGAGATCCAGTTTGGGGTCAGCATTTGAAAGAACATTCTAGGGGCGCCCAGGTGGCTCAGTCGTTAAGCGTCTGCCTTTGGCTCAGATCATGATCTCAGGGTCCTGGGATCGAGCCCAGCATTGGGCTCCCTGTTCAGTGGGAAGCCTGCTTCTCCCTCTCCCACTCCCCCTGCTTGTGTTCCCTCTCTCTCTGTGTCTCTCTCTGTCAAATAAATAAATAAAATCTTTTTTAAAAAGAAAAAAGAACATTCTAAGAATTCTGCCTCACTAACCAACCTGAGCTAGGACCAGATTTGAGGAACTGAGCGACCTTGGCTTGGAGAACAGCGCCACCTGGTGGTACCCATGTGAAATAGCACCTTCCTTCATTGGTTCTTTCAACATTTATTGCCAACACATGTAGTGTTCACCGTGTATTTGACAGAGGGGATCATTTTTAATACCTCCTTCCTATAAAAAAATTATTTTCAATGATAATCATAAAACAAATAATAATGATGACCATAAAAGAAATGCAGACAGTGAAAATGTACTTCCCTTCTGATAGAAAACTCTATGTAATAATGTAAATGATTGTCCAGTCACTAACAAGCGAATTGTAATAAAACTGAAATATCTGCAAACACAATTCAGGAAGCCACAAAATCTTGCCATTGATGTAATGTTTTTTCCTTGATTTGTTCGTTAGTTTTAAAACAATTTAAAAACAATGCTTGCATCTTAATGGTGTTATTCAAATTCAGTAATATAGTTCGCATATGAACTAATATGCACATTTACCAACTAAAAGTCTTACAGGTCATGTTTTTCCAGACTTCACTGTTTTAAATATTAAGCACAAAATCTCCAAATGGTCACCCAGAATGACAAAATGGAAGTAATATGAGCTTGTGTGTTTCATCTTTACAATCAGTGTTTGTCCCTTTTGAATCTAAATGCAGGAAGAGATTGTCTCCCAGGACGTGGAGACACTCAGGCAATTCCAAACCATTATAAATTTACTCTCCAAATGAATGCACATAGCCAAGAGTCTTGGTGTGTCTGGAGTTGAGGGTACAACTGGGGGTTCTCTGAATTAATTTTCATATAGAGTACAAAGTGCATCCAAGAATATGCTAATATGAGGCTTACACATAAATTATTAAAACTCAACAGTAAATGGTGAAATCAGAGTAAGGTCTGTACCTAATAATCCCAATGTAAAGTTCCTAGCTCTGGGGTCTTCTCACCAGCGTCACCCACCTGGGCCTCATGCTCCCACTCCACACAAGAGATAAAGCCCCCGTCCTTCCCCCATAGTTCCACAAAACAGCCACAGGATTTCTAAACCTCCACAAACAAAAAGAAAGAAAACTTGCCTTCCCAGAAGCTGCAGAAAATCTCTTTGCCTTTCCCTGGCTCGGAGTGGGTTTCACGGCTGCCCTTGAGCCAGTTGCTCTAGAGAATGAGACAATGGCTGGGAACTGGGGATGGGGCCAATCACAGCTGAGGAACGGGGAGCAAGTTCAGAAAAGAAACACAGGAGCCTGCCTCTATTTCACTCGACCTGTTGGGTTCTATGCTCCAACAACCAATTTTCCATGTGGGGAGTGCTCGCTTTGGCAGCACATACACCAATTTTCCACGTGGGACAACTGAGGCAGCAAGAGGTTGGGGATAGGACTTCTCAGTAGGACTGAGCCGGCACTTGGGACACCAGGTAATGAAGATCCCATCTGTGGCTGTCTGTGTCCAGGGAGGAAGGTGGGGCAGCTGAGTAGGGTGCTGGGTGATAGAATCACCTGAAGACACTTTAAGACACATCAGTGTTGGGGCGTGGGGTGGGAGGATGGGCTGGCGTTTGTTAAAACCTCTCCAGGTGATGGGATGCCTGGGTGGCTCAGTCGTTGGGTGTCTGCCTTCGGCTCAGGTCATGATCTCAGGGTCCTGGAATCAAGCTCCACCTCAGGTTCCCTGCTCGGCAGGAAGCCTGCTTCTCCTTCTCCCACTCCCCCTGCTTGTGTTCCCTCTCTCTCTCGCTGTGTCTCTCTCTGTCAAATAAATAAATAAATCTTAAAAAAAAAAAAAAAAAAACCTCTCCAGGTGATGCTAACAAGCAACCAGCATGGAAAGCACCCACCTCACTCAATCCACAGACAGGGAAGCGGAGGCCCAGCGGCGCACCTGCCTCAGTTCCCAACTCTGCCATAGCTCCTCACTTGTACGAAAATGTCCTCAGGGCAGAGAAGTGGGAAGACCAGACCCCAAGGCCCTAGGAACCACATCCAGGCCCACCAAGAAAAGCTGTTTTCAGGCACTTCTCACTGACCCCTTCCAATGACCCGGCCCCTTCCCTGGTCCCCCTTCACCCCAGAAAAGATGAGGGACTCAAACAAGAGAGAAGCTGAGTTTATTACAAATGATTGAGGTCTTGCCACTTGAGAGTTCCCGGAGTCTTCCCCTTCAGGGCCCAGAGGAAGGAGGGTCCTTATTGTAAGCAATGCACCCTCAGCTCAGGGCTGCCCAGTAGATACCAGCCCAGGAGCAGGTTATACAATCCCACCCTCCCAGGGCCTTCCCTCCTCCCCCAGCCAAAGAGGACAGGTGACCAGGTGGGGAACACTAGAGCAGTATGAGCTTGAGGCTTCAGCTGCCTGCCCTACCACAGCCCAGCTGGTTTGGGAAGAGGAGCTAAGCTGACTTCAGCCAAACTGGAGGTCCTAGGATGGGGCTGAAGCTGGGGCATTGCAGCTTGCAGGCCCCAAGGCTGGCTGGAGCTCAGACAGAAGCAGCCTCAGTCCCCTTTCCACACCCTGGGGGGCCTTCAGACTTGCTTGCCATGCTGTAGTAGTAGGCCCGCATGCGCTGCTCCACGGCCTGGAAGTCTGGGCGGTCCTCCCACCTGTGGGGGTTAGGTAGATCCAGGCCACTGACTACATCCCCACAACCCAGCTTCGGCTGGAGAGTAGACACAAAGGGGGCTCAGAAAATCAGTGGGTTGTCAGGGTGTGGAGTTTGGGGTAATGGAGAGGTTTCTTGAGTATAAGAGGACTAGAATTCAGGTGTTGCCGTCCCACGTAATAGAAGAGCTGCCGACATACAGGATGTTGGGGGAACAATCTGTTGAGTGTTAACTGATGAAGATTAGGGAATCGGACTGATTAGGGAATTGAATTCATTGAGTGTCGGGGTAACAACTATCAACCAAGGGGAGCTGGGATATTGAATGCTGAAGCACTGCACATGTGCCAATGGCCAGTATATTGGGTGCTAGGTGCAGGCTTATATGGGTGCAAGGACGCTGCCCCTCATCTAGCAGAACATTGGAGCACTGACAGTGGGTTCAGCTAGTGGGGAGTTAGGCTATTAAAGATGCTAGCCTCTTTCAGTATTGCGGTGTTGGTGTACTGAGTATGTCCCAATGGGGGCCAGGTTAACACATGTTGGATGGACTGACCATTTATTATTTATCATAAATAGGGTGTCTATTTAATCAGGTGGCTTAGGTGTTTGGGTGTCAATGTCATAGGTGTTGGCCAGTGGAATAATGGATGCTGGGATAGGAAAGGTATCAAATGTTAGAATATCCATGCATTGCATGGCTCAGTGTAGGACAATAGCTTTTTTGGGTGCATGTTGCCTATCTTCTGATGGGAAGTTGAAATACTGACGATTTTAGGAGTTGGGGTGTTCAAGTGTTGACTTTGAACACCAGACGGGGTGGAGGTTTTGAATATATTGAGTGTTTGGGTGCTGTAGAGGTTGCCTGTGAGAGTAAATAGGTGTTGGATGTTGGATAGTGGGGGACTGAGGAATTAGACTGGAGTATTATCCCATGCCCTGACCACTGGTACCATATTTTGGGTAAAAGAGTACTGACTTGTTTGAGAATGTGTTGAGTGTTGGCTGGTGGGGGACAGACGTTTTAGATGCTGGAGCACTAGGTGTCTACAGGAGGTGGTGCGGTGTGGGTCCATCAGAGCACCCTAGGGTCAGTGTGTTGAGGCACTGAGTGGAGGTGCAGAAAGTAAAGGTACCGAGGGTTGGAAAGGCTGTGAACTGGGCGAGTCTTGGGTGGGATGAGTTTTGGACTATTGGGCACCATTACCTCCACCCCAGGTCTAGGTGTCAGCTCAGCTGGGTACGCTTCCCACCCACTGGCACTCACTTGTAGATCCAGCAGTCACTCATGAGTGTATACATTTCAGGCGGACACTCTGCCGGGCACTCCATCCGCTTGCCCTGCTCGATGAAGGCTATGACCTCGGGGCCCTTCATCTTCTGCTCGAGCCAGAGCCAAGTGCAACGTGAGTAACGGGGGCCACCTCACCCTCACACCCCTTCCCACCCACCTACCCGCCTCTGCCCACACCTGCCTTGTAGGGCTTCTGGCCATAGGAGAAGGCTTCCCACATGGTGACCCCATAACTCCAGACGTCACTGCGGCTGGAGAACTTGCGGAAGTTGAAGCACTCGGGCGCATACCACTTGAGCGGCCACTTCCCTGCTGAGCGGGCCTGAGAATGGGGAGATGCTGCCAGGGCAGGGTTCAGGGACCCTCCACCCACCAACCTCATCCACCTGGGTGCCAAAGGGGCGGGGGCTCACAGTGTAGTAGCTGTCGTCGGCACCCAGTGCCTTGGAGAGACCAAAGTCACTGATCTTGGCATAGTGCCGGTTGACCAGCAAGACATTGCGGGCCGCCAGGTCACGGTGCACAAAGTTTTTCTCTTCCAGGTACTTCATCCCCATGGACACCTGGTGCAGCAGCTCTGCCACATTGCTGATGGGGATCTCCTCTCTGGGGTACAGGGGAAGGCAGGGTCAGCTGGGAGGGGACAGCCCAAGTTCCCAAGGGGGCAAAGCCCACTTCTCTGACCCAGCTGAGCATGTGTTCAGCAGGTGCTTGTTGGACATCTGCTGTGTGCCAGGCACGGGCTGGGGATATGGTGGGGAGGTGAACAAAAAAAGGCAGAAACCTCTGTCCATATCTAGTCTCAAGTTTCTACATTTCTCCCACATACTATGATTCCCAAACGTACACATTGACCTGCATCCTCTATATGCCCTTAGGGGAGATGTCTCACGGGCATCTCGAAAATAATAAAGACAAAGCTAGGGGCGCCTGGGTGGCTCAGTCGTTAAGCGTCTGCCTTCGGCTCAGGTTATGATCCCAGGGTCCTGGGATCGAGCCCCACATCGGGCTCCCCGCTCAGCGGGAAGCCTGCTTCTCCCTCTGCCCCTCCCCCCGCTTGTGTTCCCTCTCTCGCTGTGTCTCTGTCAAATAAATAAAATCTTTAAAAAAAATCCATTAAAAAAAAAGACAAAGCTAAGTTCCTGATTGTTCACACACACATGCGCACACAACCGGCTCTCCCCACTGTCCCCTTTCTCCGCCAGCAGCTACATCCTTTCATTTACTTGGGCCAGAGCACTAGCCTTTCCATCAGCTCCTCTGTCTCACACCCAGCTTCCAATCTGTCAGCACACCCTGGCAGCCCTGCCTTCAGAATCCCTTCGGAATCCTCCTACTTCTCTCCACCTCTGCTTCTGCCACCAGGGCCCAGCCCTCATCATCGTTAGCCTGGACCAAAAGAACAGTCACCTCTGCCCTAACCCCCCATGGTCTGTCCCCACACAGAAGTCAGGTCTGGCCGCTCCTCTGCTCAGAGCCTCCCAGGGCTCCCACCTCGCTTGGGGTGAAAGTCCAAGGTCTCCCCATGGCCCACAAGGCCCTGCGTGATCTGCCCCAGCACCTCCCTACCCACATCAGCTCCCCCTCTCCTCCTCACGTACTCTGCTGCAGGCACAGGGCCTTCCTCACAGTTCCTCCGCTGCCCCTGGCACAAGCACACCTCAGGGCCTTTGCACTGGCTGCGCCCCCAGCCTGGACCGCTCTTCCCCACAGCTACACTTGGCTGCCTCCTTCAGTTTACACAGGCCTCAGCTTCTCACTTTTCATCTCCCACCCTGACACTCCTAATCGTCTTTCTTATAGGACTTATTGTCCAACATACTCTCTGTTGTATTATAATTATTCTTGAAAACCTCTCTTCCCCAGCCAGAACACAGGACAGAGATCTTTGTCTCTTTTGTTCACTGATGAATCCCAAGGGCTGGTAATAGTCCCGATTACAGAGAAATTGCACAGTAAACACCTGTGGAAGAACTGACCGTGTGAGCCAGGTTACACCACAAACACATGTGCACCAGTGGGGACGGGAGGTGATGGGCCCACGCCTCGGTGAGTGTAAAAGATCGTGTCTGTGAGGGTAAGAGTTGGAGGCATGAGGACACCTTGCTGTTAACGGCTCTGCCTTGTGGGTGTGAGTGTGGGCGTCGGGGTGTGCGGGGTGGGGCAGGAGTCAGTGAAAACAAGTGTGTGCTCGTGGACGGATGAGCCTGCGAGGCTCCAAGCCCCACGTGCCCAGCCTGCCCCAGGGCTCACTTCTTCCCGAGCAGGAACTTGTGCAGGGGCCCGCCGCCCGCCATCTCCATGACGAGCATGAGGGCCTCAGCCTGGCAGACGCCAATGAGCCGCACGATGTAGGGGTTGTCCAGCTGGTGCATGATCTGTGCCTCGCGCATCATCTCGTCCTTGTCTGTCTTCTCCGTGCTGTGCTTCAGCACCTTGATGGCCACGTCGATCTGCTTCCTGCCGTGGCATGCACCTGAGTCAGCCCGGGCCCTGCTCAGCCCCTCGTGCCCACCCGACCGGCCTCTCTCCCCTCCAGACACGTTTGCCACCGGGTTCTCCCTTCAGGGCCCAGGCACACACTTCCTCAGCTGCCAGGGGCAGCTCACAGCCAAGCTCCTCACTGAGAACTACCCCTCACTGAACAAAACACCTCAACATTACACCCTCCCCAGGGGCTGCCTGTAGCCGGGGAGCGGTCAGCTCAAGGGTACAAGGGGGGCCTCTCTGCAGCTGCCCTGCGATGGGCGAGGCCTCTGTTGCAACTGCAGCTCGGCCCACCTCTCCCTGTCCCCGGCCTGCCTCTCCCACACTCTCAGGTGCTATCCCTAAGCCCTCCCAGTACTCCCCTAGCATGCAGTCTCCTCGCCCAGGGTCTGTCTCCCAGGAAAACTGACGTTGCATCCTGGCTCCAGCCCCCAAGGCCTGGGGAGGCCACTCCCGTCCTCTGCCCCGCCCCCTCCACAGTGCTTCCCCAAACCACGGCAGGGGCGGCCATACTTGCGCATGCGGTAGACGCCCTGGCGTACTGAGCCAAAGTTGCCACAGCCAAGTTCGATGTCAGCCATGAGGAGGTTCTCCCGCTTCAGGAAGAGCTTCTTGTCCTTAAGCTCCTCAGGGTCACTGTAGGGGCTCTCATACACACTCGTGTCCATGGGCATTGACTGTGCTTTCTCTGAGGACGCTAGGCGTGCTGGGCACACACACACACAAGCATGCACTCCCAAGTCAGGATGAAGGAGTGGGATGGGGGGACAAGGAGGGCACGGCAACCCTGACAGCCACACAGCACATGCCCCAGACAGCGGTGCACCACCCAGAGCATGCCCAGGCACATGGGTACATGCGTGTGTTCATGTGATGGACACGCACCCACGCGGACGTCCATAGGCACAGTGTATGCACGGGGCAAACCAAGTCAGGCCTGGCCCATATCCCTCCCCTGCCCCAGCCCAGAGCCCAGCCAGGGACCTTGACCGCAGCCTGGCATGAACCCCACACGCACACCTCCAGCTCACCTGGCTCAGGGGTATACCCATCTGAGCTGGCGTCAATCCGTCTGGGAACCTAAAGGTCATGAGGTCAGCAAGGGTCAGCAGGACCCTGAGCTGGGGGCACCCAGCCCCTGGGACTCACATCCTCTGAGCAGTGCTAGGGCTGTCCCACTCTCCACCCCAGCCTCGCCTTGGGAACAGGACCCATCACCCACCTGCCCGGCTCCAGCCCTCAGGACCCAACCCTGGGGTGCCCGCTAACTCACATGGGCCAGTGTGGATGGGTGGACTGGGAGTGTGGGTGCAGCAGGCTCTGGGGGAGCAGAAGGGACAGTGAGGGGTGGGGCACGGGGCCTCCCACTCACCCCCCGCCCCCCACAACCCCCCTCACCTGCACTGGCACTGGTGTTGGGGCAGGCGTCCTTCAGGCAGTAGATGAGCCCATCCGCCTTCAGCTTCAGGTACTCCACCAGCTGTAGGGAGGTGGGCTCAGGGCCAGGGCTCCTCTCTTCCCCGGGCCCCTAAGCAACCCCCCAGCCACAAGGTGGCTGGGCAAGCTTACCTGCCAGAGAGTGTCAAACTTAGTCCCCTCAGGGATACAGTATTTGCCCGCCTTGTCCTGGCTGATGAGGTAGTGGTACACAGATTTCCCATAGATCAGGGACAGTGCGTAAGTGCCCTGCTCCTTCCGGGGCCTCAACCTGGCAGGGGGAAGGAGGGGATATCACCCCTATATTCACCTGGGCCTTTCCTGGGGTGACCCCCTGCTGGGCCCCACTTTCCACACACACACGCATGCACACGCACACACACACACCCATGGGCTCTGCTCCTGATAGTCTCATAGAGAAGTGGCAGGGACTAGGGGCCCCAAGGTCAGGCCCCACTCAGTGTCCAGACTTCTTGGTAACAGGCTGGTGGGGTGGGGTGAGGAAGGGGAATGAGAGGAGAATGGCAGGGTCCACAGGGAGACTTGTTCTGATTTGTGCAAAGGTGCCCCGGGACCTAGCCATGGAGTTGTGCTTACCTTTGTTGTTCTTCGTGTAAAGCAGAAAGGAAAGCACTTCAATAACTAGACTGGTGGGCTAGCCTGGAGGTTATAGTCTCTAATTACTCAGACTTCAAAACCTGAAGTTCTGAACGGACAGCAGAAACTCAACAGCCAGCGCTCACTGGCAAACTCTCTTTGGAAAGAGATATGTGAGTTCATGAAAGAAGAGCTACCAAACCCACCATAATAACCACATAGGCAAAGACATGGATGTGGTCACCATATATATTTCCATGCCACAAATTCTACTTTATTTACCAAAATACCAGTAGGTGGTACCAGTTCTTTGTCCTTGCTGTTCAAACTTGAACTTAAGCTAGAGGTACCAGCTAGGAAATCCATGTGGATCTCTACTTCCGAATATAGGGAACTTGATAATAGTGACAAAAATAAGAGCTACCATTTATTGAGATACTGGTTCTAAATTCTTCACACAGTTGTCACTTAATCTTGACAGCATCCCCCACGGGGTAAGTACTATTAATGTGCCCATTTTGCAGATGAAGAAACTGAGGCATATGATTACATCTCCTGCACAGTTGGTTAGCAGTAGAGCCAGGATTCAAATCCATTTCTGACTCAGTTAATTGCTAATAGGACCGAAAGCCAGCTCTGTCACATGATCATCTGTGCCACCCCGAGCAAGTCACTGATCCTCTGTCTCAGTCTCCTCATATGTAAAAAGAGACAACTGAACTACATCAGAGGTTCTTAACCTGAAAAGGGCTCCAAGGATGAGGATTGGGTTCAACTAGGATCTCCTATAGCTGTACGCAAAATATCTGGGATAAACATGTTTGGGGTTGAGAAAGGAGTTCAGGGATGTCTGGGTGGCTCAGTCGGTTAAACATCTGCCTTTGGCTCAGGTCATGATCCCAGGGTCCTGGGATCGAGTCCCACATTGGGCTCCCTGATCAGTGGGAGTCTGCTTCTCCCTCTGCCTGCCACTCCACCTGCTTGTGCCCTCTCTCTCTCTTTCTCTGACAAATAAATAAGATCTTTTTAAAAAAGAGAGAGAGAAAAAGGGGTTCAGCTTCAGAAAGATTCCCAAAGGGGTCTGTGATCCAGAAGAAGTTAGGAAACACTTAACAATATCCTGTTAAAGGCCCTTTGCAGGGGTCAGGTTTCTTTTCAAGTTGAATCAACCAGTACCACAAATCCTGCAATTACGCAGAAAGCTGTGATAGCAAACAGCATGCGGTAAAATTCCAACCATTCTTCAGCAGCTCTGAACTGTGGTCAAGAACAAGCGTGGCCCTGGTCTTAATTCCAGGCCTGAGTGGCATGCATCTTTCTATCACACCCTACACCCTTATCTCAGAACTGGACCCGTTCTGGCTTGTGACAAGCATCAGGATCCACCAGGGGTATTTCCCTCCCCCCTGCCCCATGCGAGGTTCTATGCCTACAGCTTTGACCTTTAGCCCCCTAACTATCTCCATACTGAGAAAGCAATTCTTGACTACAGGAACCACAAGAAGAATCTACAACAGCCTCTGTCCAAAGCATGCCTTGCCTAATTTTCCAATAGTCTGGCTCAAAGTAGCTGCTTCTGGTCTCTTGACATTGGCCAGCATGAGTCACTGTCCCTAATAATGTCACTGCTCCAACTGCCTCTGAACCTCAGTGTCAGCTCAGTCTCTACACTGTACCTGATCCTAGCTCCCTCAGCCTCAGCCTCCTGTGGCTCTTGCTGGCCCTATCTGCCTCTGTGACTTCAAGCTTGACATCCAAGGCACCCACAGCTAGTCAAAGCCCTTGGCCCTGGCTCTCCTGACTCCCCTCTTACCTCAGTAGACCAGTTAACTGCCATAAACTCTACAAAAAGTTTGCACAATTTTCCTTGGGGCACGGAATCTTCCATGGAAGCTTAAGACGTAAAAGAGGTCAAAGCTGCGGTAGGACGGGGGCAGCTGCTGGTAAGTAGCAGAGCCTGGATTCCCACCCAGGCTCTATTTCATTGATTCATCACTTTTGTCCTCCTGCTCCACAAGGACAGAGATTTGTGTCTGTTTTGTTCACTGCCATGTCCTCAGTGCCTGAAACAGTGCCTGGCACATAGTAAGTGTTCAGTAAATATTTGTTGAATGGAGAGAGGACATTGAAGCAGGCAGAAGTTCAGCTACTTGCCCAGCATCCCCAACTGGGAAGTAGCAGAGCCTGGATTGCCACCCAGGCAGCCCAGCTCTGGAGTCCTAACCACTGCAGATCCCTTCCCATATAATGTCCCTTCGCACACTCAGAAACACACTACCGCCTTGCACATGTTAGCACAGATGCACCCCCTCATGGCCCACCGGCACGCTGAGGTATGCCCCAGCCTCCAGGATTCCGGCCAACAAGCCCCAGCCTCACCACCCCAAAGCCCCAAGCCTCAAGCCCCACATACAGGAACTTGCCGTCGGTCTGCGAGCCCGAATAGAGTTTGCGCTCTGCCTCCTCGCGCGTCAGGCTGCTGTGGTACCAGGGCATCCGCTCGTGAGCTGTTGTGGCAATGAGCTTCTCCACCTGGGGAGCCTGGCTGATGATGGCCTGCTCCAGCGCCTCGCCCTAAAGAAGGGAGGATCGAGGAGACTTGTAACTGTCACCAAGTGTCACCAAGGGGCCAAGTGCGCAGCCAGAGGAAGCCTCTTTCATCTCCCGGACCTTCCTAATTGCCACCGTCCCCGTGAAACCCTTCACCCTAGGCGCACCTAGGGTGAGTCCTTCAGGCAGCTGAGGACAGCCTCCCCCCCTCCCATCTCCATGATCCCTCTCCAATCCTCCACCCATCCAGAGCCACGCCCCAGGCCCCTCCTTACAGGTGGCCCCAAGCTCATCTCCAGCTTGACGATCTGACACTGGTGGTCGTGTATTGCCGGCTGTCGAAGACCACCACCCACCACCCCGCTGGCAGTGCCCCCAGCATCCTCTCAGGCCCGGCCCCCCGGCCCCGCCCAGCGCGACCTCCACAGGCCGGTCCAGCATAGACGTGCACCAAGGCATCGCTCAGGCCCCTCCCTCCGAAGCCTCCGACTAGGTCCCGCCCCCACCCACCCCTCCAGCGTCCAAATCTGGCGTGGCACAGCAAAGCCCGGGCTGGCGAAGACGACCGTTCTCCCCTGCCCGCGCACCAAGGCTCTCCAGGCTCGGGGAGGCCAGCTCTCC
>NW_027877941.1:0-247 GCF_054177405.1 Leptonychotes weddellii | reverse complement strand
TCTCTCTCAAATAAATAAATAAAATCTTAAAAAAATTGAATAGATGATTCAGATCCCTGGTATAAGGAAAAAAGGGGTAATGGAAGGGAACTAAAGGTACTTAGTATTTACTACAAGCCCTACTAGATACATTATTTCATAAAATTTTGACAATAACCCTACAGGGTGGGTATTATGCCCATCTTAAAACTGTGTAAACCAAGGCATGGGGTGGTCAAGCACTTTGCCAGAGCTTTTAGAAACAGTA
>NW_027877940.1:0-247 GCF_054177405.1 Leptonychotes weddellii | reverse complement strand
CCCACCCATCCACCTGTCCGTCCATCCATCTATCCATCCATCTGTCCATCCATCCATCTATCCCCCAGTCTGTCCATCCATCCATCCATCCATCCATGCATCCATCCACTCACCCAACCACCCGTCTGTCCATCCATCCATCCTTCCATCCATCCATCCATCCATCCATCCATCCATCCATCCATCCACTCACCCATCCACCTGTCTGTCCATCCATCCATCCATCCATCCATCCATCCATCCATCC
>NW_027877939.1:0-247 GCF_054177405.1 Leptonychotes weddellii | reverse complement strand
AAGAGATTACTCCAGAAGCGAGGGCGGAGGATGGTGAGTGCAGAGAGGGCCTGAGCTGGGAGTCCTGGTGCGGGGCTGGGTCGGATGGGGGCCGGGGGGCTGCCGTGGGTCAGTTCCAAGGCTGGAGGCTCAGGACAGTCTCGGCCTCCCCTGAGCACTCAGATTTTCAAAGGACGCAAGGTCTTTTGTTTTTGTTTTTTGTTTTTTTTTTAAAGATTTTATTTATTTATTTGAGAGAGAGAATGAG
>NW_027877938.1:0-247 GCF_054177405.1 Leptonychotes weddellii | reverse complement strand
TCTCTATGGACAGATCTCCTGCCAGCCTTATGTTTCTACACTTGTACGTTAAGGACCTCTTGTCCTGAGCTGCTTTCAGGATTTTCTCTTTATTTTTGAAATTTGCAAGTTTCACTGTTTATATGTCAAGATGTTGACCTATTTTAACTGATTTTGACAGGGGGGTTCTCTGTGGACTTAAATACCTGTTTCCTCCCCAAATAGGGAAGTTCTCAGCTATAATTTGTTCAAATAAACCTTCTGTCCC
>NW_027877937.1:0-247 GCF_054177405.1 Leptonychotes weddellii | reverse complement strand
CTGCCTTCTTCCTGAAGGTAAAGAAGAGCTGTTGCCTCACCTGGATTCTTGAAGGAAACCAGGGGAGCTGACTGGAATCTCCACAGAAGGAGAGGAAGAAATACTCAATTCCTGTAAGCCATTGAGATTTTGGAGTTGTCACCAGAGCAAGAGCCAGGAGATTTGGTACCAAACACTGGAATTTCACTATTAAAAACAAAATACAAAAGCGAGTGCTGGGCTGCAGGCTGTATTCGGAGGCATTTTG
>NW_027877936.1:0-247 GCF_054177405.1 Leptonychotes weddellii | reverse complement strand
GGGGGTGGGGGGATGGGTTAGCCTGGCGATGGGTATTAAAGAGGGCATGTTCTGCATGGAGCACTGGGTGTTATACGCAAACAATGAATCATGGAACACTACACCAAAACTCATGATGTAATGTATGGTGATTAATATAACATAATTAAAAAAAAAAAGAAACAAGATTGAGAAAAGTGAATCCAAAAGGGTTCATCTCAAAGAAAGCATTAAATGTGCCTTAAAGGAATACTTTGATAAGCCACCT
>NW_027877935.1:0-247 GCF_054177405.1 Leptonychotes weddellii | reverse complement strand
AAAAAAAAAAAAAAGATACTAAGAAAAAGAACCAATTACAGAGGAAGGAAGAACTATTAAAGGTTAAAATGATTGCCTTATCTAGAAAAAAATCAATAAGAAAGACTGTAAAAGAGAGCTGAGGATCTCTTCCAAACACAGAGCAAGAAGATAAAGATATAGAAAATATGAGATAAGAGAAAATATCAGATGGTTTACCATTTGACTAATAATGGCCCTAGGAAAAGTAAATGGAGAAAATAGAATG
>NW_027877934.1:0-247 GCF_054177405.1 Leptonychotes weddellii | reverse complement strand
TTTAACTGGCCACATAAACCTAAACCCCCAGATAAAACACACACTACCTTTTTTTTTAAAGATTTAAAGGCGCCCCGACACACACTACCTTTTATTCACTTAGTTAATCATTAAATAAGTATTGTTTAAGCATCTAGAACAAGTGTGATATTGTACTCAAGATGTACAATGATGAAAACAGACATGGCAGCTATTCTCACGAAGCTTACTGCTAGCAGGAATCTTTCATACAAACACCATACAGCAT
>NW_027877933.1:0-247 GCF_054177405.1 Leptonychotes weddellii | reverse complement strand
TGATTGACAACGGCTCAGAGCTTCCCGTATCATCTCATTTAATTTCTTTTTTTTTTTTTAAAGATTTTATTTATTTTTTAGAGAGCGAGCGAGAGAGAAACAGCATGAGAGGGGAGAGGGTCAGAGGGAGAAGCAGGCTCCCAAGGAGCAGAGAGCCCGATGCGGGACTCGATCCCAGGACCCTGGGATCATGACCCGAACCGAAGGCAGACGCTCAACCATCTGAGCCACCCAGGCGCCCCATCTC
>NW_027877932.1:0-247 GCF_054177405.1 Leptonychotes weddellii | reverse complement strand
TAATGATGTAATGTATGGGGATTAACATAAGAATAAAAAAAAAATGGAAAAAAAAAAAAGATTTTTTATATATACAAGGAAAGAAGATAGAGCCCAAAGCCCTCACAAACAACAAGTGGGAGGGGGAAACTGGAAGAGAACCGATCCACAGTAGAGGAAATGAAAGAAAATACTCTACACTCCTTTGAAATCATGACAAGCACTGCTCTCAATGTCTTTGATTACCTGCTAAATTACCATGGTTTTC
>NW_027877931.1:0-1716 GCF_054177405.1 Leptonychotes weddellii | reverse complement strand
GAGTCATGTTAGCTAAGTAAAAACAGTGCACAACCACAGAATACTGAAAGGCAGTGAATAATAAAGGGAAAAAAATCTTGGACTGAAGAGAAACTGAGAGGAACAAGGGAGAAAAAAAAGGCAAGATCTTGTTGACTGAATGCAGATCAGGGTCACTGAGCCCGTTTCTGGGCTAGATGTGCCTCATTCAATGAATGATCATTATGATCCCACCACCAGACACAAGAACTAGGCACTTTGTTATACATAAAACAACAAGCAAAAACTGCCCTTGCCTCCTGGTAGAAGATGAAAACACTTTTCACAAAAAGGATTGCTGATGCCTTTTGAAAAAGTTCATCAATACTTCAGAAGAAAAAAAAATCTTATTTGCATCTGCACCCACTGACATTATGCATAAATCTGATTTTCTATTTTTCAGTCATTTGACACAGTCCTTTTGGGTTTTCCCCAAAACACCATTGGATTATATCATTCTTTTTCTCAAAAGCATTAAATGGCTCAAATTTTCTGCAGAACAGACTTTCATCTCCTTATTGATCTTGTTTGTGAGGTAACGCAGAAAGTCTTTCAAGCCTTTATTTCAAGTCATGTGTTCTCCATTTCCCAATGTCAACTCCTCACATTTCTACTTACAGATCCCAAAGATACAACACATAAATCTGAAGGTAGGTCCCTACTCAGGAGTTTTCTTTTACTCAGAATGGCTTTCCTCTGGCCTTCTGGGTGGCTCAGTGGGTTAAGTGTCTGCCTTTGGCTCAGGTCATGAACGTGGATCCAGTCCCACATAGGCTCCCTGCTCAGTGGGGAGTCTGCTTCTCCCTCTACCCTTCCCCCCTGCCTGTGACCTCTCTCTCACTCTCTCTCTCTCCAAATAAATCAATAAAAAAATTTAAAAATCTTAAAAAAGAAGAATGTCTTTCCTCTTCCACAATCCTTTGCCTTTGTAAATCATATCTTATATGTCCTTCAAGTTTCAATCACATGCATCTTTCTTTATGTTTCTTCCTTCATTATGTAGACAGCAAGTGCTGCATATGTTAAATTTACAGAAGATGTGTGGCATCTACCTCTGTTCTATATAAAAAGCTAATATTGTGGACCTTAAGATCAAACACGAGTTTGCAATCCTGCTCTACCACTAACTCCTGTGTCATCAGGCAAGTTAATTAACTTCTCTGAGATGGTTTTATCCTCCTGTCCACATCAGAATTGTTGTAAGATAGAATGTATTACTTTTTATGAATTCCTCATCAATGTGTCATTCAGTGTATGTTCATTAGATCAGAATTACCTTTATTGCACACAGCTTATCACACTTTTTTTATACTTGCAGTAAGTTCCACTGTTACTCACTTGCAATTATTTTTTTAAATATTGTCTTCCTTACTAGTTTGTTGGTTTTTGATTGGATAAACTATATATTTAAATTTTTTATGGAATGAGTAAACAATAGATGTTTGCATATAGGTGGAATCCATAAGATTCCCATAAGTGATTGAAAACATGAATAGAGTAGAGCCACTGGAGTCTTGCAAAGGTCCATAACTAGCATATATTTTATTGCTCTAAATAATGTCTTACATTTACTTTGTATGATCATTGTTATTATTTAACTTAATATTCACAATTCCCTGTATTAAATATAAGAAATATGTTACTCTAATTTTACAGATAATATAAACATACAAGTTGCAGGTCAACATGGAAAATTAC
>NW_027877930.1:0-247 GCF_054177405.1 Leptonychotes weddellii | reverse complement strand
GTAACAATTACATTCCTTCACTCATTAAAATGTATCATTTCTTATAATTAGTACATTCCTCCCAAGATAACTTGGTTTACGGTAGACAATTTTAATGGACAGTTAATAATTAAGAATTCTGGCTTTCCATTTTCATTGGACTTTGGAATACAATCACATAAGATGTTTGAATCAATAAGCTTTTAATATCTCAGGGTTAGGGGGGCGGAGCAAGATGGCGGAGGAGTAGGAGACCTGGATTTCGTCT
>NW_027877929.1:0-247 GCF_054177405.1 Leptonychotes weddellii | reverse complement strand
ACTATGAGACTATGGACTCTGAGAAACAAACTGAGGGTTCTAGAGGGAAGGAGAGTGGGGGGATGGGTTAGCCTGGTGATGGGTATTAAAGAGGGCACATTCTGCACGGAGCACTGGGTGTTATATGCAAACAATGAATCATGGAACACTACATCAAAAATAAAAAAAAAGGCAATGGGGTATCAAGGGCAGATTGAAAAAAGAAATGGTTATAAAAGAGGCTTTGTAGAAGTTTTGGTGGAGGATC
>NW_027877928.1:0-247 GCF_054177405.1 Leptonychotes weddellii | reverse complement strand
TGAATGGCCTAAATGCTCCCATAAAACGGCACAGGGTTGCAGATTGGCTAAAAAGACAGGACCCATCCATATGCTGTCTACAAGAGACTCATTTTGAACCTAAAGATACATCCAGACTGAAAGTGAAGGGATGGAGATCCATCTTCCATGCCAGTGGACCTCAAGAGAAAGCTGGGGTAGCAACTCTTATACCACACAAATCTGATTTTAAGCTAAAGACTGTAGTTAGAGACACAGAAGGACACTA
>NW_027877927.1:0-247 GCF_054177405.1 Leptonychotes weddellii | reverse complement strand
TTCTTGCCTAATTTCTCTGGCTAGAGCTTCCAACACTATGTCGAATAGAAGTATTGAAAACAGGCATCCTTGCCTTGTTCTTTCTGTTGCTCATTTTTATGGGAAACTATTTCCCTGAACTTTTTTTTTTTTAATTTTTATTTATTTATTTGACAGAGAGAGACACAGCGAAAGAGGGAACACAAGCAGGGGGAGTGGGAGAGGGAGAAGCAGACTCCCAGCTGAGCAGGGAGCCCGATGCGGGGTT
>NW_027877926.1:0-247 GCF_054177405.1 Leptonychotes weddellii | reverse complement strand
TTTAAGGCAACACTGTGATTCATCCTTTTACTTTATCTGGAATAATAGGTGAATCATTCTCCGATTTACAATGGATAAACTGGCTCTGACTTTGCTGAGCTTTTTTCTTAAGGTCACCACAAATCAAGAAGACACTTGATATGTTAACAATTTAACAATGAACCTACATTTTGGGTTCCTATTGGGATTAAACCATGAGGCAGTTCCTTGAGAAGGCACCTCTGCCCTTTCAGGAAGTGGCCTTGTG
>NW_027877925.1:0-247 GCF_054177405.1 Leptonychotes weddellii | reverse complement strand
TCCCTCGTGCTGTTACAGTGGAGAGGCTGTCGTGTTTTCCCGCATCTGTCTCCACAAAACCCGACACCCACTGGAGTTCCCTTCCCGGAAACCCAACGGGACGGTCTGGAGGAAGCGCACCGCTACGTCACAGCAGCCGCCACCCCCGCGCTGCAAGAGAGCCCGTAAGGGGCCGCCCTGTCCCCGCGAGGAACCCTGGAGGGGGTGAGGAGAGACACCCTCCCCACGTCCCAAGGGGTCAGGGGTA
>NW_027877924.1:0-247 GCF_054177405.1 Leptonychotes weddellii | reverse complement strand
GCGGTGGCGGTGATGGTGGTGAGGATGATGGCGGTGGCGGTGATGGTGTGATGGTGATGATGGTGGTGGTGGTGAGGATGGTGATGGTGGTGAGGATGGTGGTGGTGATGGCGGTGATGGTGGTGATGATCGATGGTGGTGATGGTGGTTATGATGATGATGGTGGTGGCAGTGGCGGTGATGGTGGTGAGGATGGTGGCAGTGATGACGGTGATGATGATGGTGGTGGTGGTGGTGAAGAAAGCAG
>NW_027877923.1:0-247 GCF_054177405.1 Leptonychotes weddellii | reverse complement strand
AGAACACCCCTAACGTTGATTAATTTCCATTTAATCTTAAAAGAAATGATAATCTTACAAAGTTAGCAAGTAGCCAGGTATCTGTCCTATGACAAAATACCTAATTTTTTTTTTTTAAAGATTTTATTTATTTATTTGACACAGAGAGAGACAGTGAGAGAGGGAACACAAGCAGGAGGAGTGAGAGAGGGAGAAGCAGACTTCCCACTGAGCAGGGAGCCCGATGCGGGGCTTGATCCCAGGACCC
>NW_027877922.1:0-247 GCF_054177405.1 Leptonychotes weddellii | reverse complement strand
ATGTAGGCTCCACTTAGTTGGTTAAGATCCTTCCATCAATGCAGACCGCACCAGGTACCTGTGTCTCCCTAAATACAGACCACACCAGGTACCTGTGTCCCCCTAAATGAAGACCACACCAGGTACCTGTGTCCCCCAAACAGCTTCGCACAGAGTGCTCCAAAGTAAAATCCTGTAAACCAACCCGAGACGAACGTGCATATATACACTTGAGTATATGTCAAAGCAGTTGGTCTCCAGCCAAGAC
>NW_027877921.1:0-247 GCF_054177405.1 Leptonychotes weddellii | reverse complement strand
GCTCGACAAATGTCATTTGGGTAGGTTAGTGGGTAGATGAAATTTTACTTATGCTAGTCAAGTGATTGATAGGAGCTGACTAGTTCATGGGACTAGTATACCCTATGATAAAGATTGAGAGCAGATTCTCTGCAGCTTGCTGAAGAAGATCCATACTGGCCCAATGGTTTTGTTCTCCGAAGTTTTGGAAAGTCCAATAAAATATGTTCTGTTAGTTCATAGTAAGGATATTAAAATGTTGCAGCCT
>NW_027877920.1:0-1716 GCF_054177405.1 Leptonychotes weddellii | reverse complement strand
TTCAGATTCTTACCCTTGTCAACAGACAGTCACAAGAATGTATGTTGCAATGTTTTTTGTAATGACAAAAAATTGGGTACAACCTAAATGTTATCTATGGGAGAATGGATCAGTATATGATGGCATAACATTATAGTAGAATAATAATATTTAAAATAAATGAGGGAGAGGGGCGCCTGGGTGGCTCAGTTGGTTAAGCGACTGCCTTCGGCTCAGGTTATGGTCCTGGAGTCCCGGGATTGAGTCCCGCATTGGGCTCCCTGCTCAGCAGGGGGCCTGCTTCTCCCTCTGATCCTTCCCCCCCTCATGTTCTCTCTATCTCATTCTCTCTCTCAAATAAATAAATAAAATCTTTATAAATAAATAAACAAACAAATAAATAAATAAGGGAGATTCCCAGCAAGATGGCAGAGGAGAAGGAGACCTAAATTTCATCTGGTCCCTGGAATTCAGCTAGATAGGGATCAAACCATTCTGAACACCTATGAACTCAACAGAAGATCGAAGAAAGGAATAACAGCAACTTTCTGAACAGAAAAACGACCACTTTCTAGAAGGTGGGACGTGCGGAGAAGTGAATTCGAGGTGATATTCAGGAAGATAGACCACGGGGTGAGGGAGCCTCCATCAGCCGGCTCCCAACAAGTAATAGAGCAGCGGAGCACAAAATCGGAACTTTTACAGGTCTGCTCCACTGAGGGACGTCGCTTCAGTGGCTAAGCGGGGGGTGGAACCCTTGATGGGACAGTGTTTCTCAGGACCCTCGGGGTCCTAGGAAGACCGGGGGTGCCTGAGTGCAGCAGAGCTCCCAGGTATCGGAGCAGGGAAGCCGGCTGCAGAGATGGAGCCGAGGCATGGGCTCTCAGCTCGGGGTTGCCATAAACCATGATCCACAGCATAGTCGGGCCACTGCTCTTCCAGCAGGGCCCCAACAAGCGCAGATCAGGCAGATCTGGGGAGATTCCCCTTCCTCCCCCAGGAGGAGCAGTGCAGGAGCGCACCACAGGGATCTGCTGGGTCTGGAGACTCCACACGGGGTCGTGTGCCAGAGATAGAAACGCTCGCTCACAGGCTGGGTAAGCACGGAGTGTGGCTGGAGACTGGGGAGACGGGAGTGACTGCTTTTCTCTGGGGGCTGAGGAGTGGAGCCCTGAGTTCTCAGCTCCTCCGGGGCGGAGACTGGGAGGCCCAAAGCTGTACGGAAAGCTTGCAGGGAACAAAAGCTGCAGAGAGCAAACCTGAGCAGATTACTTAGCCCAGAGGGCAAGGGTGGGGCAATTCTGCCTCAGGCAAAGAAGTTTGGGAACCATGGCAACAGGCCCCTCGCCCAGAAGATCAGCAAGAACAGCCAGCCAAGACCAAGTTTACTGATCAATGACAACGCCATCATTAGGGAAATACAGCACATACAATTAATGGCTTTTTCCCCCCTGATTCTTTAGTCTTTCAAAGTTAATTTTTTTAATTTTCTTTTTCCTTTTTTTTTTTCAAATTTTTCTTTTTCACTTTTTCAACCAACATCTTATCAATCCCTTTTTAAAAAAAAATTTTTTTTTTCATTTTTAGAGTCATTGTCTATCCCTTCTTGGTAGTTAACCTTATTGTTGGTATATATATAAGTTGTTCTCTCTTTAAAATTTTGGGATGCAGTTTCTTCTAACAGACCAAAATATACCCTAAATCTCTAGTGTATGGCTTGGTTCTAGTCTCCTGCCT
>NW_027877919.1:0-247 GCF_054177405.1 Leptonychotes weddellii | reverse complement strand
AAATAAACATATTGTGTGTTGATTATATAAGTGCTATGGAGAGCAACGAGGGAAGGGGAGAGATAGTGTGGAAGGAGAATTTACTTGTAAATTCTAACATTATCCAGTAGTGATTTAAAGTCTTTCTTCTTTTTCCTCTGAGAACCTTACAGAGAGATACCTTTATGCCCACTTTTCATCTCTTTAATTCAGTGACCCTCGATCCCTTCCTCCCAAAATCTAGAGCTCACAGAATTAAAGACACTGT
>NW_027877918.1:0-247 GCF_054177405.1 Leptonychotes weddellii | reverse complement strand
CAAACTTAACTATAAGCCTAGCAGTGGCCAAAAAATTATAGCAAATTTTAGCCACGTCCCTCTCCACTAGTTTTCTCTTTCACTTAGCTTGAGTGGGTAAAAGAATAACTGTATTTGGAACATTTAAAGAAAAGAAAGAAAGAAGAAAGAAGAAAGAAAGAAAGAAAGAAAGAAAGAAAGAAAGAAAGAAAGAAAGAAAGAAAGAAAGAAAAGAAAGAAAGAAAGAAAGAAAGAAAGAAAGAAAGAA
>NW_027877917.1:0-247 GCF_054177405.1 Leptonychotes weddellii | reverse complement strand
GCTGGTCTATAATGACCATAGTGACACCACAGAGGCAATACCCTTCCGGCTAATGAATTCCAAATAATGGCACACAGCTCAAGAGATCCCCTGCTTTCAGTCACTGATGCTTTGCTGGTTATTGCTTCCTTTGCGTTGACCATGAAAACTCTGAGTCTATGAGCCTGAGGATAGAAGGAATTACATGGTTTCAACAGAGTCCTTTCATAGCTGAATACCATTCTGCCAAGAACAAGCTGAAGATGCT
>NW_027877916.1:0-247 GCF_054177405.1 Leptonychotes weddellii | reverse complement strand
CTGCCTTTGGCTCAGGTCATAATCCCAGGGTCCTGGGATCGAGCCCCGCATCGGGCTCCCTGCTCCGTGGAAAGCCTGCTTCTCCCTCTCCCACTCCCCCTGCTTGTGTTCCCTCTCTCGCTGTGTCTCTCTCTGTCAAATAAATAAATAAAATCTTAAAAAAAAGATTCTCTCAAAAAAATAAAATAAAATAAAATATCCACCTTGATAAGTATAATGTATGTATGTACCAGGAAACCACCAGTCA
>NW_027877915.1:0-247 GCF_054177405.1 Leptonychotes weddellii | reverse complement strand
AGCACCCCTGTGAGCCCCTCGGAGAAGTGCGAGGTCAGCGCTGACCCCGGTCCTGCTGGTCCCACGGGCGGGAGGCCAGGCCCACGCGGGACCTCACGGCGCTGCAGGTGCGCCCCGTCAGCCTGGAAGAACCCCTAAGCCAGAGGCTGCTTTTAACACCTTTTCATGCTGCTGTGAAGGGTAAGGAAACTGAGGCAGGGAGGCCGGCGATCAAGTAAAGCAGGTGGATGGAAGCCGGGTTTGAGCC
>NW_027877914.1:0-247 GCF_054177405.1 Leptonychotes weddellii | reverse complement strand
GCAGTGAAATGATTTTGTAGGGTATTATAATGTTGTATACATGTCATAATACATTTGTCAAAACCTAAAGAATGGATAATACAGAGTGAACCCTAATGTAAACTATGGACTTTGGTTGATAATGATGTGTCAGTGTTGATTCATTGTTACAAAAGCACTACACGATGTTAATGGTGGAGGAGGCTGTGTGTGGTGGCAGGAGGAAGGGACATGTGGGGAATGCTCTGTATCTTTCATTTAATTATGC
>NW_027877913.1:0-247 GCF_054177405.1 Leptonychotes weddellii | reverse complement strand
CTCCTCGTGTAGAAACAGGTTCAGTTTATTGTCACTTCTCATCCTACCTTTTTTTTTTTTTCTTTTTTTTTTTTAAAGATTTTATTTATTTATTTGAGACAGAGAGAATGAGAGAGACAGAGAGCACATGAGAGGGGGGAGGGTCAGAGGGAGAAGCAGGCTCCCTGCCGAGCAGGGAGCCCGATGCGGGACTCGATCCAGGGACTCCAGGATCATGACCTGAGCCGAAGGCAGTCGCTTAACCAAC
>NW_027877912.1:0-247 GCF_054177405.1 Leptonychotes weddellii | reverse complement strand
ATCACCCCTGACTGAGAACCACTGTTCTAGGCAGCTGTACCCTGTCCGGCCGGTTCCCTGTCTCTTCTCACCTGGCTCTGGGATGCTCAGGCCATCAGTTGTTTGCACAGACCCTGGCTCTGTGTTCCTCCCTAGCCAGCTCGGGGCCTATCCCAGGGGGACAGCTAGGGCAACCTGTCCCAGCCCTGCCCAACCTGAAGGTGCAGGAAGGAACCCTTGTGGCTCAGTCAGGTGGACGGGTGGGGCC
>NW_027877911.1:0-247 GCF_054177405.1 Leptonychotes weddellii | reverse complement strand
CCACAGCGCTCACCTGTGTGCTGTGTCTTAGCTCATTGAGGAGGAACGACTTCATCTGCAAGGTCCCTTCACAGTGGTATAGAAGTATTTGAATAATTAGGGGGTGGGGGGTCGGTATTGGGCTTACCCTCCCCATAGGCGGCTGGGACCCCTAAGCATGCTAGTTCATGGAGGACACGCAGAGCCGTGCCGTGTAGACCCCTCCAGGTTGGCAGGGAACGTGCTGGTGAGCACAGCCCCGGAGCCC
>NW_027877910.1:0-247 GCF_054177405.1 Leptonychotes weddellii | reverse complement strand
CAAAAGACACTCTTCACAAGAGAGATTCCAAGCATCTTAGAAACCATGTGCCAGGAACCAAAGACCAAATATATATTTCCCATTATATCATAATTTTTAAATATCATTCTTCACTGAAAGAAATCTAGGTTCCTTGAAGAAAGGGCTGGAACAGGAAGAATACAAGATGTGCCTGGAACATCTTATTAAGGCAAAATGCGTGTACATGCTCAAAGAATGATAGGGACATGTTAGAAAGACACAACAG
>NW_027877909.1:0-1716 GCF_054177405.1 Leptonychotes weddellii | reverse complement strand
AGGCAGGAGACTAGAACCAAGCCATACACTAGAGATTTAGGGTATATTTTGGTCTGTTAGAAGAAACTGCATCCCAAAATTTTAAAGAGAGAACAACTTATATATATACCAACAATAAGGTTAACTACCAAGAAGGGATAGACAATGACTCTAAAAATGAAAAAAAAAAATTTTTTTTAAAAAGGGATTGATAAGATGTTGGTTGAAAAAGCGAAAAAGAAAAATTTGAAAAAAAAAAAGGAAAAAGAAAATTAAAAAAATTAACTTTGAAAGACTAAAGAATCAGGGGGAAAAAAGCCATTAATTGTATGTGCTGTATTTCCCTAATGCTGGCGTTGTCATTGATCAGTAAACTTGGTCTTGGCTGGCTGTTCTTGCTGATCTTCTGGGCGAGGGGCCTGTTGCCATGGTTCCCAAACTTCTTTGCCTGAGGCAGAATTGCCCCACCCTTGCCCTCTGGGCTAAGTAATCTGCTCAGGTTTGCTCTCTGCAGCTTTTGTTCCCTGCAAGCTTTCCGTACAGCTTTGGGCCTCCCAGTCTCCGCCCCGGAGGAGCTGAGAACTCAGGGCTCCCCTCCTCAGCCCCCAGAGAAAAGCAGTCACTCCCGTCTCCCCAGTCTCCAGCCACACTCCGTGCTTACCCAGCCTGTGAGCGAGCGTTTCTATCTCTGGCACACGACCCCGTGTGGAGTCTCCAGACCCAGCAGATCCCTGTGGTGCGCTCCTGCACTGCTCCTCCTGGGGGAGGAAGGGGAATCTCCCCAGATCTGCCTGATCTGCGCTTGTTGGGGCCCTGCTGGAAGAGCAGTGGCCCGACTATGCTGTGGATCATGGTTTATGGCAACCCCGAGCTGAGAGCCCATGCCTCGGCTCCATCTCTGCAGCCAGCTTCCCTGCTCCGATACCTGGGAGCTCTGCTGCACTCAGGCACCCCCGGTCTTCCTAGGACCCCGAGGATCCTGAGAAACACTGTCCCATCAAGGGTTCCACCCCCCGCTTAGCCACTGAAGCGACGTCCCTCAGTGGAGCAGACCTGTAAAAGTTCCGATTTTGTGCTCCGCTGCTCTATTACTTGTTGGGAGCCGGCTGATGGAGGCTCCCTCACCCCGTGGTCTATCTTCCTGAATATCACCTCGAATTCACTTCTCCGCACGTCCCACCTTCTAGAAAGTGGTCGTTTTTCTGTTCAGAAAGTTGCTGTTATTCCTTTCTTCAATCTTCTGTTGAGTTCATAGGTGTTCAGAATGGTTTGATCCCTATCTAGCTGAATTCCAGGGACCAGATGAAATTTAGGTCTCCTTCTCCTCTGCCATCTTGCTGGGAATCTCCCTTATTTATTTATTTGTTTGTTTATTTATTTATAAAGATTTTATTTATTTATTTGAGAGAGAGAATGAGATAGAGAGAACATGAGGGGGGGAAGGATCAGAGGGAGAAGCAGGCCCCCTGCTGAGCAGGGAGCCCAATGCGGGACTCAATCCCGGGACTCCAGGACCATAACCTGAGCCGAAGGCAGTTGCTTAACCAACTGAGCCACCCAGGCGCCCCTCTCCCTCATTTATTTTAAATATTATTATTCTACTATAATGTTATGCCATCATATACTGATCCATTCTCCCATAGATAACATTTAGGTTGTACCCAATTTTTTGTCATTACAAAAAACATTGCAACATACATTCTTGTGACTGTCTGTTGACAAGGGTAAGAATCTGAA
>NW_027877908.1:0-247 GCF_054177405.1 Leptonychotes weddellii | reverse complement strand
CAGCCTGTCAGGAGGCGTGAGGAGAGAGCGTGTGGGGATGCGGCCCCGTAGTGCCCGAGTCTGGCTGCTCCCTGGGGTCCCTGTGTCCTCTCTCCTCGTGGCTGCTGGGCACTGCCATCTCCCTTTTCCTGAACTTTCACTTCCACGGTTAATCTTCGGTGCCTGGGAAGGGCACACCATGTAGGGAAACAGCATGAGCTCACGGTCCAAAGGCAGGCAGCATCCTGGCCTCTTTGGCAACATTTTC
>NW_027877907.1:0-247 GCF_054177405.1 Leptonychotes weddellii | reverse complement strand
GGCTGGACTGCTTATCCATGTAACCATGGATATGTTCATGAAGCTCCCGGTACCACACATGGTTTCCTCCTTTGTCAGATTGAAGCTAATGATCTTACGTGCCTCAGAATTGCCGAGATTACATGGGATATTTTATGGCTAGTGTTTAGGACAGATCCTGACACATAGGAAACTCTTAATAATATTGACTTTTATTACTGTTAGTTTCTGGACCAGAGTTTTTTATTTTTTTTGTTTTTATTTTTAT
>NW_027877906.1:0-247 GCF_054177405.1 Leptonychotes weddellii | reverse complement strand
TGTTGACTGAACCTGGATAAAATGGCTTTGAAGAATTCAACATTTCTTTTTTTTTTTTTTTTTAAAGATTTTATTTATTTATTTGAGACAGAGAATGAGAGAGAGAGAGCACATGAGAGGGGGGAGGGTCAGAGGGAGAAGCAGGCTCCTTGCCGAGCAGGGAGCCCGATGCGGGACTCGATCCAGGGACTCCAGGATCATGACCTGAGCCGAAAGCAGTCGCTTAACCAACTGAGCCACCCAGGCG
>NW_027877905.1:0-247 GCF_054177405.1 Leptonychotes weddellii | reverse complement strand
AAATAAACATATTGTGTGTTGATTATATAAGTGCTATGGAGAGCAACTAGGGAAGGGGAGAGATAGTGTGGAAGGAGAATTTACTTGTAAATTCTAACATTATCCAGTAGTGATTTAAAGTCTTTCTTCTTTTTCCTCTGAGAACCTTACAGAGAGATACCTTTATGCCCACTTTTCATCTCTTTAATTCAGTGACCCTCGATCCCTTCCTCCCAAAATCTAGAGCTCACAGAATTAAAGACACTGT
>NW_027877904.1:0-247 GCF_054177405.1 Leptonychotes weddellii | reverse complement strand
ACTACATAATTCCACTTACTTCTGATGGATCTAAAATAGACAAATTCATAGAAACACAGAATGGAATGGTGGTTGCCAGAGCCTGGGGGTAGGGAGAAATGGAAAGTTGCTGTTCAACAGGTAGATGGAACTGGAGGGTATTATGTTGAGCGAAATAAGTCAAACAGAGAAAGACATGTATCATATGATCTCACTGATATGAGGAATTCTTAATCGCAGGAAACAAACTGAGGGTTGCTGGAGTGGG
>NW_027877903.1:0-247 GCF_054177405.1 Leptonychotes weddellii | reverse complement strand
TCAAATATCATAGTTTAAGATTTAATGTTTAATTTAGATTCCAGCTTTTTATTCTTTTCCAGATCTAATCTGTCTGTTCATATTGTTTATCATTCTCCTTCTGCAATTTACTTAGAGCATTCGTGATTTTTAACCACTTATTTTATGTTACATACCATCCTCAGCTTCTAAGTTCATATTTTCAATGATAATAATATATAGATGCATTCTTGAACAGTTTGCCAGGGATGTCTTATTTTTTATTTAA
>NW_027877902.1:0-247 GCF_054177405.1 Leptonychotes weddellii | reverse complement strand
TGCACGCTGAAAAAACCGGCAGCGGGTTGGACGGCGGCGGAGGGGAGGGTGTCCCGGGGCCGCCAGGCTGGAAGTGCCGCGGAAGGAGCAGGTCCCACCCTCCCCGCAGCGCCGCCCGCTCTGTCTGGCGCCCCTAGCGGCGGGGCCTCGCATGGCGGCACCGGCCGGGGGAAGCGGGTCTGCGGGGGCCAGGCGGGGGACAGCTGGAGCTGAGCTATTCTTAGTAATTGGCGCACCACGTAAAAAG
>NW_027877901.1:0-247 GCF_054177405.1 Leptonychotes weddellii | reverse complement strand
ATTGAGGAGGGCACGTTCTGCATGGAGCACTGGGTGTTATGCACAAACAATGAATCATGGAACACTTCATCTAGAACTAATGATGTAATGTATGGGGATTAACATAAGAATAAAAAAAAAAAGTTACACTTGCAAAAAAAATAAATAAATAAAAAATAAATTGGAGCTCCTTCAAGCCCCTGACCTGCCATGGCCTTGATATATCCAGTGCTGAAGATACGGACCCAAAAGATAGGGATTAGATTTC
>NW_027877900.1:0-247 GCF_054177405.1 Leptonychotes weddellii | reverse complement strand
AGAGCACATACCCTCCCCAGTGTCTATCACCCAGTCACCCCATCCCTTCCACCCCACCCCCCACTCCAGCAACCCTCAGTTTGTTTCCTACAATTAAGAATTCCTCATATCAGTGAGATCATATGATACGTGTCAAGAAAGGCAGGTATTCTTGTTGAAGATACTAGGACACTTTTTTTTAAAGATTTATTTATTTATTTGAGAGAGAGAGAGAGCATGTGTGAGTGGGGGTGGGGGCAGAGGAAGA
>NW_027877899.1:0-247 GCF_054177405.1 Leptonychotes weddellii | reverse complement strand
TCCGAGGCTGGGAGTGTGAGATCCAGGCAGGGCTGGAGGCTGGGAGTCTGAGATCCAGGCGGGGCTGAGGTTGGTTCCTCCTGAGGCCTCTCTCCTTGGCATGTGGACCCCGTCTTCTCCCCGTGTCCTCACGTGGTTGTCTCTGTGGATATCTGTGCCGTCATCCCCTCTTCTTGTAAGGACACCAATCCTATGGGATCAGGCTCACCCTTGTGACCTCATTTTACAACTTAATCCCCTCTTTAAA
>NW_027877898.1:0-1716 GCF_054177405.1 Leptonychotes weddellii | reverse complement strand
ACAATTGTTTGTATTTCTTTGGTGTTGGTTGTGATCTCTCCTCTTTCATTTATGATTTTATTGATTTGGATCCTTTCTCTTTTCTTTTTGATAAGTCTGGCCAGGGGTTTATCAATCTTGTTAATTCTTTCAAAGAACCAGCTCCTAGTTTCATTGATCTGTTCTACTGTTCTTTTGGTTTCTATTTCATTGATTTCTGCTCTGATCTTTATTATTTCTCTTCTCCTGCTGGGTTTAGGCTTTATTTGCTGTTCTTTCTCCAGTTCCTTTAGGTGTAGGGTTAGGTTGCATATTTGAGGCCTTTCCTGTTTCTTGAGAAAGTCTTGTATTGCTATATACTTTCCTCTTAGGACTGCCTTTGCTGCATCCCAAAGATTTTGTATATATATATATATATACATATACATATATATATATATATTCATATTAGGAAAATGCCCTTAATCTTTAAAATTTATTTCACCAGAAGCAGGTCTTGAAATTTGTCAAGGATTTTCAATTGTTTTACAGATAGTCATATGATTTTTTTCTTCTCAGCTATATTAAAATGGTGAATTATGTTAATGTATCTGCTAATGATGAATCAACCATCATTCTGAAAATCCATTTACATATAAGGTAATAACTGATATTGTTGGACTTAAGTCTATACCATTTTGCTGTTTGTTTTCTATTTATTTCATCTTTGTTGTTGTTATCCCTCTACTCCTACTTTCTTCTCTTAAGATAATAAAAAAATAGCATTCAATTTTTATTCCTCTATTGCATTTTTAATTATATATCTTTCCATTTTCCTTTAGTTGTTGCTCTTGATATTACTATACATATCTTTAACTCTCCTCTCTTCTGTAGATTTATTGATATTGTCACAAAAGTCTAGTAATCTTTTTTTTTTTTAAGATTTTTTTTTTTATTTGACAGAGAGAGACACAGCAAGAGAGGGAATACAAGCAGGGGGAGTGGAAGAGGGAGAAGCAGGCTTCCTGCGGACCAGGGAACCTGATGTGGGGCTCGATCCCAGGACCCTGGGATCATGACCTGGGCTGAAGGCAGATGCTTAATGACTGAACCACAGGTGCCCTAGTAATCTTTTTAATACTTTTAAACATGTATTTTCATATTAGGCTCCTTTATTCATGTATTTTCACATTGAGTGATCCTCTCTTTTTTTGTCTCTGTTATGCTGTTAATTCAATCCAGTATATTTTCATCATGGGTATTATAATTCCCATTGTAGAATTTTCACTTTTATTGTTTTAAATAGTTTCTATTCCTCCACTGATCCCCCTTCAGTTCATTAATTAAGACTGTATTTTTCAAGACTTAAATATATTTATAATATCTGTGCCTTCTTAAATATATTTATAATATCCCTGTCTTCCAGTTTATCATCTACATTATCTTGGGGTCTTTTCTTTTTTTTTTCCTTTTTTTTTTTATTTTTTATTTATTTATTTTTTTTAATCCCCATACATTATATCATTAGTTCTAGATGAAGTGTTCCAGGATTCATTGTTTGTGCATAACACCCAGTGCTCCATGCAGAACGTGCCCTCCTCAATACCCACCACGAGGCCAACCCATCCTCCCACCCCCCTCCCCTCTAGAACCCTCAGTTTGTTTTTCAGAGTCCATCATCTCTCATGGTTCGTCCACCCCTCCGATTTCCCCCGCTTCATTCTTCCCCTCCCACTACATTCTTCTTCTTTTTTTTTC
>NW_027877897.1:0-247 GCF_054177405.1 Leptonychotes weddellii | reverse complement strand
GTGTCCACGCCGATTTCTGAAGTGTATGAAAGAGAGAAGGACGAAGACGGATTCCTGTATATGGTGTACGCTTCTCAGGAGACATTTGGAATGAAACTGTCTGTGTAAGACTAGAAAAATGCATCTGTTCTTGAATTTTTTTAAAACCTTACCAAGGAGAAAAAAAGGGATATTAACCAACTGAGATTGATGAGTTCATCCAATCACAGATCATCAAAACAGTAGTGTTCCTGCCTAGGAGTTTTAG
>NW_027877896.1:0-247 GCF_054177405.1 Leptonychotes weddellii | reverse complement strand
TGTCAGGCAGACCAGGAGGGTTGTCAGGCCTGCTTCTGACCTTGAGACATATGACCTTGAGACAGCACATTGTTATCCTTTGGTCTTCAGTCCGTCCAAAGACAATGAGGGGTTTGGAGTCTGTCACTGATTTTCAAAGCCCCTTTCTATAGAAAGTAGGTTTTTTTGTTTGGTGTCTTGGCCCCAGAGAAACAACGGCAAAGCTTTCTCAAAAAAGACTGCATGATCTCTGGATGCCTGGGTGGCT
>NW_027877895.1:0-247 GCF_054177405.1 Leptonychotes weddellii | reverse complement strand
GATTTAAATAGCGGCCATTGGCCTGGTGATGGGTATTAAGGAGGGCGTGTACTGCGTGGAGCCCTGGGTGTTATACGAAAACAATGGATCGTGGAACACTACATCAAAAACTAATGATGTATTGTATGGTGACTAATATAACATAAGAAAATAAAATTAAAAAAAGAAAAAGTAGCAGCCATTCGATTATCACTCAGGAACTCCTGGGAGATAAGTGCCAATTTCCCTCTGGAGTCCAGAAATGGTG
>NW_027877894.1:0-247 GCF_054177405.1 Leptonychotes weddellii | reverse complement strand
AATAAAACTAGGTTTGGGACTTAAACTATCATATGGTGACCCATTGCTCTCTTATTGGTTTATTCCAAAGAGATGAATAATTACAAGATCTAAAAAAAAGTTCATCATTAAAAATAAGTATCTGGATTATAATATTATGAATATGATTAGATGGTGCCTCATTTAGAAAGCCTCTGGCTTTGACAAGAGAGAAATTGAATGTTTCTAAGTGTATTGAAATTATAGTCACTGCAGCCTAAACTTGTCT